>NC_081423.1:88173934-88456434 GCF_949786415.1 Peromyscus eremicus
AGTACGGGGGGGGGGGGGGCGGGGGGGGGCGGGGGATGTTATAGTGGGGGTGGGGGCAGCTCCAAGGCACAGGAAACATCCAGAAATCCCCCAGTTCTGAAGTGCACTAAAAAGAGCAGACAGAATCTGGGAATTCCAGTGTTCCCAGGTTGCTTTTGAGGCCCTGTCCTCGTGCAGGTGGCATAGCCAGCTCAGGCATGGCTAGCCGTGAGAACGACCTGCTGTTACCACCCAAACAGAGCTGGCTTTTTCTACCTTGTTTTTCTCTCATGTTTGAATCTGCTGGAAAAACACTCAAAGCCATGGGTCAGATGGCCCTAGCCCAGGCAGCACCTGCATTGAGAGGGCCGGAAGTCAAGCTGAGCAGAGGAGGAACTATTCTGTGCTTAAACCAGGGCCCCCGAGGGACCTGGCTGGATTCCCCCAGTGGGCAATGGGGCATGTGCCTACCAAGGGCCTCTGAGCTGCATTCTGCAGTAGGGAAGCTGGCCCAGGCCCCATTAAAAAGGGCGTGCTTCCGACCTGTGATAAGTGGGAAGAGTGAGGCTTTTCAAAACACAGCGCTTTAAAACAGCTAATGGCGGCATCCGGGGTTCTGTCCCCTAGTCCCTCCCTCCTTCCTTTCAGTTTTATGGCTGCCTGGCCCCGTAAAGGAGGTAGTGATAAAGCACGAGAGAGAGAGAGAGAGAGAGAGAGAGAGAGAGAGAGAGAGAGAGAGAGAGAGATGGCTTAGTGGTTAAGAGCACTGACTGCTCTTCTAGAAGACCCAGGTTCAATTTCCAGCACCCACAGGGTGGTTCACAGCTGTCTGTAATTCCAGTTCTAGACATCCCCCCAAAAAAAGATTACCCTTATGGTTAAGCTGTGGCTAAACAGTATCATGTAGATGAGGGGGTGCACCACAAAAATTTGGCATCTCTTAGGAGGTGCTCAACATTTATCTGTTGTGCTCAGGAATAGCTTTTGACTCACGTTCTGTTTCCTGGTTTATACACACTTGACATGTTTTCGAATTCATGGAATGATACAAATTTCCCATGTTCATAAATAAAAAAGTAAACAAACTTGATTATTTTATGTGACATTAAAAATATAAAACCAAACCTGGTGTGGTGGCACACACCATTAATTCAGGAGTCAGAGGCAGGTGGATCTCTGTGAGTTTAAGGCCAGTTTGTTCTACAGAGCAAGTCCCAGGCCAGCCAGGAATTTATAATGAGAACTTGGCTGGGGAGATGCCTTGCTTGGTAAGTGCTGGCCACATAAACGTGAAGACTTTCCTTCATTTCCCAGAGCTCAGGTACAAAGCCTTGGCATGACGGGGCATACTTGTGATCCCAGGGCTGGGGAGGCAGGGAAGGCAGACGCTTGGAGCTGGATGGCCAGCCAGGTTAGTCCCATCTACAAGCTCCAGGCCAGTCAGGGGCCCTGTCAATCAAATTCAAGAAGCACTCCATATTTTTCTGTATGAGAAATACCCAGTATCTGGCTCAACTCCCTCCTTTAAATTTTTTAGACAGTTCTCAAAATATTGCCAAGGTGGGCTTTGAACTCAAGATCCTTCCTCAGCCGGGGTAGCTGGGATCAACAGGGGTGAATGAATCATAACGGTTTGTGCCAGATGGGATTAATGTTTCCCCTGTTACAGTTAAAGCAACCGCAGTCTTTGGTGCTCCTGACCCTCACTGTTATGACCTAGCTAGATCTCCAAGTCCTGTGTCAGTTCCAGGGACCCACAAGACAGACAGGGTGATGCCCTGAGAACTCCCGAAACAGAAAAACACCCCAAGTAGGAACTCCTCCATCAAAACCAAGGAAGCTACTGTCCTGTGAAGGTGTCTGCTGAGGGGGGTGCCTCCTGCCCAAATGATTTTTCGTCAACAAACATTTCAAGGCCCAAGGAGGCCCTGCTACTGAAACGTGGTAGTCTGTCGGTAAAGTCAAGGCCTCCCCTGAACCAGGGAAGCCCCAAGCAGGGGGAGATCCTGTTAGAGGAGTAGTGAAGACTCCCTTACCCTGGCTGCCTGGTCCCTGGTGGAGGTAGAGGACAGAATTAGCCCGAGTATGCAAAACAGCAGGAAAGCAATGGCTCCAGCTCAGTGACAGCAGATGGCAAAACAAGACTGTCCCCTCCGGCAACCCAGAACTGGGAGGATCAGCGAGGCCCACCTCAACCAGCCTGGCCCAGAGGTCAGGCGCGCTTTGTGGCAGGGACTCTGACCTGAAGCCCCAGGCACATGCCTTACCCACCTGTCCCACCCCGAATTCCTGTGGGTGCTGTTGTCCCGGTCTTTCCCAGAGGCTGCCAGCTGCCCAGGGTAGAGATTCACCCGCCTGAATCCGCAGCAGGGATGGCAGAGATGTGTTGCGGGTTCCACCAAGGAGTAGAGTGCCGGAGTGGAGCTTGGTAGGGAGACTCGGCTTAAACGTCTTAACTGCCCTCAGCTTCCCAGATAGATTAGGACTTGATTTGTAAGGCCTTAGAGGCCAATGGGGTGGGGGAAAGAGTGCTTTCTGTCTCTGTGATACTGGGATCACCCTGACCAAAAGCCCCCAAAATTTACCATTCAAATATCCCCTTTAGGAATCAATCTCTCTCTTAAGACAGGGTTTCTCTGTGTAGCTCTAGCTGTCCTGGAACTCATTCTCTAGACCAGGTTGGCTTTGAACTCACAGAGATCTACCTGCCTCTGCTTCCCAAGTTCTGGGATCAAAAGTGTGTGCCACCACACCCAGCAGTAATCTCTCTCTCTCTCTCTCTCTCTCTCTCTCTCTCTCTCTCTCTCTCTCCCTCCCTCCCTCCCTCTCCCTCCCTCCCTTCCTCTCTCTCCCTCCCTTCCTCTCTCTCTCTCTCTCTCCCTCCCTCCCTCCCTCCCTCCCTCCCTTCCTCTCTCTCCCTCCCTTCCTCTCTCTCCCTCCCTTCCTCTCTCTCTCTCTCTCTCTCTCTCTCTCTCTCTCTCTCTCTCTCTCTCTCTCTCTCTCTTCAATGGTCCAATGGAGAGTAGGGTGAAGGTATCCCTGTTCAGCAGAAGGACAGGTTGGATCCTCTTCCTCCAATGACTGTTCCAGGGTAGGGGTGTGACTGTAGACCCCAGCCAGGCCTTCAGGGAGAAGGGTGGGGTGACTAGGGCAGTCACTACGCCCCACAGTTTCATAAGGCCATAGGTACCTCATTCAGATACCACCATAGCTCACAAAATCATTCCCACCCACCCAGTTCCTAGAGATGGATGTCATGAATGCCTCTGGTGACAGACACATTGTTTATTCCACAGGAGGATGGGTTGTAGGCTAGGCAATCCCTGGGATGGGAGAGAGAAATGACATTCTCGCAGGCCCTTCTGGTGCCAGTGGGGACCATGGTCCTTCCTGGGCTCTTCAGGAAGCTAGTCTGCTCTGAGTCCATTTGCAGGTTCCCACAAGTCTCTGTTTCCTGTCCCAAACACGAGGACAGACCCTGCATGACACTTCTACAAGTCTTGAGTCCAGTCTGTCCCCAGAAAACTCCCCACTCCATGTCACTGTCCCATTGTCCTTCTACCCCAAGCCTATCAGCAAGAGCTGGGGACCAGGGGCTGGAGAGAGAGGTGGCATTGGTGGTCCAGCTTCAGATGCTGGCTGGGGATCCAGGAAGGAAGGGCTGGGCTATGAGCCAGGCAGTTCGGAAGCAGTGAGGCCCAGGAGTTGGGCAGGATGAGGGTGGCCCTCATTCCTGACCTGGGTGTTCTCCGACAGACCACTTTACCTCCCCTGTCCGGAGAGTCACGATGTCTTCATAGGTGGCTGTCTGGTCAATGTTCAGGCCCTAGAAAAACGAATTGATGCTCAGGTCTGGGCCACATTCTAACCACGCCAACAGAGGGTGACCCCTGCAGCTCAGACCTGCTAGGTTACACTGTCCCTTACCTCGTAGGTGTGATCTTCCTCCATCCCTGCCTTGCTGTCATCCTGTGGGGGTACAGGGGAAGAAGAACGCAGTTCAGAGTGTTAGGGTCCTCTATCCCTAATGGGCCAGGGGCGTGGGTCTGGGTGGGGGGCGGGAAGAAGTAGTCTCCAAGAACAAATGAATGAACGAGCAGGGAACCAATGGACAGAACTTGGGGCGGGGCCTGTTCCAGAGAGCAGCCGCAGAGTCTGAGAAGATGGAGACCCTGCCCATGTCTTTTCTGCCCTGTGCCCACCTCCCACCTTTCCCAAGGATCCCCAGCTCCCGTGGGCACCTTGTCTAGCAGCAAGAAGATGGGTACAATGATGAAGAGAATGATTAGGAGGGTCTGGATCATGATGATACCATCTTTCAGTGTGTTCCGCTGCTTCAATTGTTCCAAGGTGCTGAATCCTGGGGCAGGGGGACAGGGCATAATGCTGGAGCTGAAGGTTAAATATGGCGACTCTTTGGACACCCTCAGGACCTACTTGCCCAGCAGCTCTCCTGGGAGTTCTAGGGCCATAGGCATAGCCACCTCCCCTGGTAGGCAGGCTGGGCTGGGGCGTGGACATGGATGGCTACGTGAACAGAAATCTACCCTGCACACACCTAAGACTTTAATTTCTGAGCCACAGCTCCAGGTTGCATCCAAGTTGGTGTTGTTACATTGTTGCTTGCAGAAGTAGACACCATTGTCCTCAAACTGGATACTTTGGATGGTGAGGGTGGAGACGGAGCCATTCTGCATCATCGAGAGATGTCCTTCGTTTTGGAACAGCTCCTGGGGCTCCTGGTCCCCTTGCTTTCTGAACCAGGTCAGGATGCCAGGGTATTTTGAGGAGCAGTAAAGCTTCACCATGGAGTTTCGCTTTTTGGCTACATACCTTGGGTGCTGGCCTATCTCGGAACAAGAGCTTCCTGTGGACACCAAGGCAAGGTTCGAAATCTGGCTTAGTGTCTTCCTGTTTGCAGCCTAGCCCACTGTAGAAGACCCTGACCCAGTTTAGCTGACCTCACATGTCTTGAGCATCAGGTTTATGAAACAGTCCAAAGGCAGAGGTGTGGGGAAGTAGGTCATGTGAGAGGCCACATACTGTTTCACACCTCTGCCTGATCAAACTTCTGTCCATTTGTCTTTCCTTAAGAAGGATTCTTGAACTTTCCCATTGCTTTCATATCCACTATAACAGCTAGATCCAGACCTCATCTGCTGGACAGCCTTCTTGGCCTCATTGGTTACTTCAGCTCTTTGGGTTTCCTACACTCACCCCAAATCCTCAAGGGCTCCCCACTGTCCCCAGGGTGATAAAGGTAGAATCCTTAGGCTCCCACCTGAGGCCCTCCTCTCTTACCCTCTCGACCCACTCATAGACCCACTCCTCTCCATGTTCAGGCCTGAGAGGTTTGTTGGGTCTCAGCTACACAGACCCAGGCCTGTAGCCTTGTGGAGTCCTGTCTAGTTGTCATGCTCTGATCCACAATGTTGGCTTAGTTCTGGCCCTCGGCAGCCAAGACTGGAGCATACTAGCCTGATGAGGGACGACAGCCATCCAGAAATGGAGCTTCAGTGAGAGACCTTAAGGAGGTATAGGTATGGGACCCCAGATGAGGAGTTCCAGGCCAAGATATGGGACCACAGTGGCTAGGGTTGAACAGATACATTTGCTTGTGAAGTGATGGGTGAGGCAACTGACCTTGGAAATTCTGTGACAGGTCACTGTTTGTCATTGCTGGTACCAGCTCACCTGGAGGGTGGGAAGAAGTGGGCAGGGCTAGGTCAGGCCTCTCTACCCTCAGTTGATGGCTCCACCCTTACCCCCTCCACATTCCCAGGGTCACTTCCTCCTTCCAGGATTACAGCTTCAAGCCCCTTTAACTCTCCCTATGTCTGTACTAAAAAGAGGCAGAAATAAGGTAGGGTACTAGAAGCCCCGCTCACGGCTCCCTTCTGCCTTTGACCCTCAGGCTGGCCTGGAGCTTCTGCAGATAAGGAGAAGAAGGCCACAGATGGGAGGGCTTGCCCAGTCTTTCAAAGAAAGGACCATTCCTGAACCATGCTATCTTCCAGGTTATGGGGACCAGCATTTCCCATGCTCTGTGCCCTCAAGGTTTAGCTGGGAGCCCCCATGCTGTCCCCTCTTCCTCCTGGGCTCGGCTCTTCCAGGTCATAGCTAGCAACAAGATTAGCCCCTTGCGCCCAGCTCGACCTGAAACCCTCCAGGCTGGAGAGGGGCTGGGACCTCAGGCCCTGAGCCTTGCCATAAGACCCACAAGCTAGGCATAGGACAGTCAGACAGAGGTAAAGGCGGGAGCCTGAGTCTCAACCCAGAAGGAGCCGACGGGCCTGTCTCAAAGCCAGCAGACCTATTGTCTGACACATAAGCCATACCTGAAAAAAGCAGCAGCAGGAACAACAGCCAGTGGCAGGACATAGAAGATGGCACCAGTGTGGTCATGGTCACTGCTCCGTCTCTGAGTCCAGGCCCGTCACCACTCAGGAGGTTTTTGGGAGAAACATGTAACTGTGTGTCAGCCTGGGCTGCAGCCTGTCTGCTCTCCGCCTCTTCCCCGTTAGGCCCCTTCCTGCCATGCAAATTGAGACCCAGGGGAGGCACCATTTCTCTAGGGACCCTAGGGGAGGGAGGCCTCATCAGCTGGCCTGCTGGAACTTGATGGTGGCCCTGCCTGGATGGCACAGCTTGGGGTTCTGTGAAACAGTAGAGACCCTGGGAGGGGAGGGGGTGCTCCTGAATCTTCTAGGGACAACCTGTGTTTCTCTCTCTACCCCAGTGGGAGGTCATTTCCTGGGCCGGCCAGCCTCGACTGTGGTTGCCTTGCTATGGAAGGGCAGGGCTAGGTGCAGTTAACTAAACACATACCAATCCTCTGTATCAGTGGTTCCCAACCTGTGGGTTGTGACCATCGGAAACACATATTTCTGATGGTCTTAGGAACCCCCAACAATAAATTTATTTGTGTTGCTACTACATAACTGTAATTTTGCTACTGAGAGGTAGCATAAGAAATAAGTATTTTCCGCTGGGCGGTGGTGGCGCACGCCTTTAATCCCAGCACTTAGGAGGCAGAGGCAGGCTGATCTCTGTGAGTTCAAGGCCAGCCTGGGCTACAGAGTGAGTTCCAGGAAAGGCACCAAAGCTACACAGAGAAACCCTGTCTGGGGGTGTGTGGGGGGGGAAGGGTTTCCAATGGTTGTGACCCACAGGTTGAGAACTATTGCTTAAATGAATCTGACCTTGGGCTCTCTGCCCTGGGCAGCCTTTATCCTGTAGGAAGAGGTACCCTGAGGAAGGACAGTGCAGGGGATAGACTCACACCAGGCTGCTGGAGAGGTCCAGAGAAAGGTTCCTTGGAGTACAGAAAGTCATGTCAAAAGTTGACTCTGTGGGAAGGGAGCCATGAGGTTCTTGTGCAAAAGTATGCCAACTGATAGAAAAAGATACAGCCTAGGGCCTTGACAGGACACTCCTCTCCTTGCATATGAGGTTGCTGTGGGTTGCCAAAGGGGCTGGACTTAAGTGTCTAACCATTCAGGGAAAATCGACCACATAACCATCATGGTTGAAGGGGCTTTTCCGGGAATTCTGTGGGATGCTGAGGTCCCCGAAGCATTGTATGTAGCTCTAGGGGTCCTGAGCAGGGGTGAGGCGGAGATGGGAGAGCCTCCTGGTTCTGTAGGCTCTTTGGGTTTATCTTGACAGCAAGCATGACCATAGGGACCACAGCATTCAGGGGTTCATCTGAGCTTAGCTTTGTGTCCTTGCCTCGGGGTCTGGGCAACCCTTAGCAGCCTCATGCCTTCAAGTCTTGTGTCTCCCCCTAAAAGCTTCTTTTTCTGTCTTGTGTCCTGATCCCCAGGAAAGACAGACAGATGTTGAATCTTTGGTATTCCCTTTACATCTCACTGTCCCCACAGCAGCCTGTATGGCTGGCAAGATGGCCCACATTTGGAGAACAGCTGCCCTTTTCTTCCCACAGCAGGGTTGGAAGGTGAGAGGGTGGTGTCCGGGCATTCCTGCCTCTGTCCTGAGCCGTACCTCACTTGACAGTATGAGGGTCAGCTACTAAGGAAGTATAGTAGGCCGGGGTCCTGGGTTATGGAAATTGGGGGTAAGAGGGTTAAATTTTTATCTGAAAAACAATTCATTCCGGGCAGTCCCACATGTTTTTTATTCTTTCCAGATGTTCCCAGTGGAAAAAAAAAATTCTCTGAAAAGGTGTCAGATGTTCAGCTCACAGGAGACACAGCACCAGAAAAAGAATGTCGCCTAAGGTCAGCATGGGGATCATAGACCCTCCCCTGGCAGTGAGTCAAAGTCCGGGGTCCCTCCTCTCAGGAGACTGGACCCTGAGGAGGTGATGACAGAAGGCTTGTTGGCTTTGAGGCTAGTGAACCTCAAAGTTGGGAGGTTAATAGCAAAGTTTTTGGGGGTCACACACGTGATTGCTGAGGAGGTGGCTCTGAGCTCAGGTGTATGGGGGGGCCACAAGGGGTTGGCAGGGGGTGGTTGACCTCAACATCCCCGTGGGAGGGATGCAGATGAGCCCTTTGGGCTTCATTCCCATTCATGCCAGGCAGGGAGCCAGTGGGGCCCCACCACCACAGGGCTATTGGTCACAGTTTGGGCCACGCTGTTCCCTTGCTAGTGACCGCATCACTAAGCCTTGTACAAGCCTGTGACGCCCATTCCTTCCCAGAACAGGAGGCCTTGTAACCCACCCCCGCCTCTGCCCTGGCCTGTCCTAGCTACACAGCCCAACATCTGGTGACCTCTCTCTTCCCCTTTCCAGGAAGACAGCACCAAAACAAGACATGGAAGACTGGAGAGAAACAAGGTGCTCAGGCGTGTGGAAAGAAGTCAGGGACTCCCTGGTGGGAGAGGTTAGGAAGTGTGTGTGAGAAAGAAGAGCTCAAACCTTCCCCATTCTTGCCTCAGTATCCTGGGCCTGTAGATCTTAGTTGCCAGGAGGAGGAGGGGCTGGTAAACTCAGGTTCAACCCCAGGTGAGCTAGCCAAAGTCCCTCACCTAGGAGCACTTAGAGATGTGCCTGAGCAACCGTGATAGTCACAGCGGTGTCCCTGGCTCACAAAGGCTCTGGATAAGATGGATCATGGCCCATGGAGTAATTTCTCAGCCTGATCTGCCAACAGCACCCAGGGAGAAAGTGCCCAGTCCTAACCGCTAAGAGATCAAGCTTTCTCATCTGTATGAAATAGAGGCAATCCCAGTAGCCAGTTCTCCATAGGGTGGCCGTGCCCACCGGAAGCTGCCCTGCATCCTTGGCTGTGTGTGAGCACTCCACCAAGAGAGGAGTGGGGAGGGAGAATTTTGAGACCCAAGCCCCTGCTATCTACACCCCCCACATGTTTTTCCTTTCTTCTTCTGACAGAGATCCAGGAAAGATGGACTGGGGCCCCCTGCAATCTTTCTGTCCTCGGGGCTGGGGAGACCCAAATAAGTTCTGGAGAAGTAAGTGAGAAGAGACCTCTTCCCCCGGGAGGAGGCACAGGAACCCTGCAGAGTGGGTGAACCCAAGCTCAGGGGTGTTCATGCTTAGAGTCAGGAATTGCTCTAGAAAATATACTTCCATATAAAATGACACCCCACCCACTGGGCACATGCACCGAGTTTGCTTTGTAAGAAATGGTCTCTGCTCTGCACAGGTCCATGTGGCCCTGGGCTCGGGTGGGGACCAGGAGCAGTACTGAGAAAACAGCCCCTCAGAGCAGGGTGGACTACCATGAACCCCACAAGTGCCTTAAGGTCTGGATGAGGGGACAGAGAGGTGAAAGGGGCCTCTGGAGACAGGTGCTACGGATGCAGGATCCCAACACATCTTTTGGGGGGCTGCCCATTAGAAGAGAAGGAGCGTGAGGCCAGGCCTGGACTTCCTCTTCCTGTCCTGGCTCCCAGAGGCTCCTGCATCATGCCTACTTGGCACAAATTGCTGGTTTACCCTTCTTCTTGCCTCCCTCAGCCCTCACCTGCATGGAGGTGCAGAAGGAGACCACATTCCAGAGGCACCAGGGGAGAGTTTATTATAAGAATTGTACAAAGAAGCTCATCCGACAGCCTGGCTTTGAGCTGGTTCCCACCTAGACAAGGTGGGAACAGGGCTCACTCCTTAGAGAGGTCCACGGGCAGCAAATGCAAACTCTGCTCACGGCTCTTCCTCTGCAGTGATTCCACAGTTGGTGGAGAAGGTCAGACCTAACAGATTCCTGAGGCTCTGGGGGCCAAACCAGGCTGGGCCCGTGTGGGAAAGGTGTGGTTGGCGGGTTCTGGGCAGAGGACTACTGACTCTCACTGGGGAAGCTTTCTAAAGGGACAGTCAGTTGCCTTAGGAAGGAGACCTCAACTCCTTCGACAGAAGGGACACAGTGAGAAGGAGACCCAGAGTGGGGACGAGACCGTGGTTATGAGCACAAGAAGCAGAGAAAGGAGAAGAGCGAGTCTCCGAGAAAGGAGCCAGAGGGATATCCAGGTGAGGCGGGGAGGGCTGAGAGAGCAGAGCAAGCAAGAAGACTGGCCCGAGGTGTGCACATACGTGAACACACAGGTGTGTGCACACGCACCTTGTTCTGAAAGTTTTGCCGATTCCTGAGTTTTACTCAAACTGTTTATGAGAAACAAGAAGGAAAAAAAAAAAAAAAAAAAAGGAATTTAGGCCAAGTAGGGCTGCAAGTGCAAAGTTTAGAATGTGTGCTCATCCTTATTTACTCCCTCACAACAAAACTCACTCTCCTACATTTAGGGATACTTAGATGAGCAAACCCGCAGGGGAGATACACACTTCCGTCTCTCTTCTCCCTCTCTGTCACACTGACACACGCAGACACAAACATTCACAGATACATTGTGTCTGCAGACACAAGTGGTTCACACATACACGGTTGTGTACAAACACATGAACTCAGGCTCACAACCACGCAGATGTACAGGGACACACACAAGTGTCTGAATCCAAAGACCCCTGAGCAGGACCCTCACTCCCTCTTCTGAGCCTGATTTCTGTTCTCTGAGAGTCAGCAGAACCTGGTCCTGGTGAGCAGAGCTAAAGAAAGTGGCTTTCAGCCGGGTGGTGGCGGCACACACGCCTTTAATCCCAGCACTCGAGAGGCAGAGGCAGGTGGATCTCTGTGAGTTCAAGGCCAGCCTGGGCTACAGAGTGAGTTCCAGGACAGCCAGGTCTACACAGAGAAACCCTGTCTCGAAAAACAAAAAGAAAGAGAAGAAAGCAAATGGCTTTCCTTCCCAGGCTGCAGGAAGACTGAAGCCAAACCTGGAAGGCCTTCTTGATGGCATGCCCTAGCCCCAGCATCAATAACTCTCCCGTGAGCTCGGTTCTAACATTCTCAAGGTCACTTTGGGGAAGCAGGGCAAGACAAGGAGCAGGGAAGAGATGGGCAGAGATTAGACAAGAAGGAGGAGAGGTCTCAGCCCTGGGGGTCAGAGGAAGGCAGAGAGAGGAAAGAGGGAGCGAACAGATTCTTCTTAGAGAGTATCAAACCCGACTGCAGCCAGACCTGGGGGCTCAGGCCCAAGCGCATGAACACAGCTGGCAGGACCCAGCCTGTAGGACCCATCCATGCATCCTAGAGAAAGGTAATTCCCGAGGGGAATCCTTCCTTGGTTCTTCCCCCAGGGGCCAGCCAGGGGAGCTGTCCACCGGCCTGGATATGACTGGGTGAAAGGTTTCAGAAGTCATGTTTCCAGCCTGATACATCCGGATCCAGTGGCCAATTGGCTCTGTGCAGCAATTTCGGTACCAGAACTATTTCCTTTTTGCAGGGCACTCCTGAGCTGGCAGGGGGAAGCTGCGTCCGAGTCACAGGGACGGGAGCACTGGCTAAGCCCTGGGGTCAGGTGTAGGTTTTTGAGGTTAAGACTTGTCTTTGTCCTGGCTAGAGCTGGAGGACTTGGGCCCTTCAGAGTAGTGACAGCAAGGCAGCCAATCCCTCCATGATATGCTGGCCCTTCCCCAAGTAGGGAACAGCATTCTGGTGTCCTGGCCAAGAGAATATCTGTCACAGTAATGTAAAGATGAAATTGGGAGGCAGGGGCTTCGGCCCCACCTGAGCCCTGGCACAATTCCCATTTCCCTCAGCCCAGGTGTCAAGCCCTGACTAGGCCCTGCCTCAAAGTCCCATCCTCCAGCTCTGCACACAGCTCTGTCATGGGAGCTTCAGGCCTGTGTCAATGCTCAGCTGGCCACCTTGATACCACTCTCTATACAAGAGACTCTTTGACCCCTGGCCGCACAGTCTGCCCCTGTGGTGGTGATGGTGGTGGTGCTGCTGATGGTGGTAGTGGTGCTGATGGTGGTGGTGGTGCTGATGGTGGTGGTGGTGCTGATGGTGGTAGTGGTGCTGATGGTGGTAGTGGTGCTGATGGTGGTGGTGGTGCTGCTGATGGTGATGGTGTTGATGATGGTGGTGGTGTTGATGATGGTGATGGTGTTGATGATGGTGGTGGTGTTGATGATGGTGGTGGTGCTGATGGGGGAGGAGGAGTAGTCTGGGCAGTGTCCAAGGGGCTGGTGGGTGTGAGCTCCATGGTGGGTCCAGCATCCCCTGTAGAACCCTTCTCCTCCTCCCCCTGGCTCTGCACACCACTGTTCTCATTCTCAGGGCCGTACATCTTGTTCATGGTGTTGGCAATCAAGCCTTCCTTCTCGGGGGCTCCATCTCCGTTGCCATCCTGGCTGTGGCGGTACATGTAGGAGGCCTGCTTCACAGAGCGCTGCAGCAGGTGGCGGCGGTAGGCCCTCTGGATTTTGATAGCACACACCTCCTCCTGCTTTCTCTTGAGGGTGGTGGTGATGGGCTCATAGGAGACCTTGGAGGGGTTGGCTGCCATAAACTTCTCCTCCATGGTCTGCTTGAGGGCATCCATCTCCCCAGAGTCACCCAGTACCTCTTTGGTCAGGGCAAAGAGGATGTCCAGGCAGTGGATCTTGTCCCCCGGCACCATGGGCAAGTCTAACGTGATCAGCTTGATCTTGTTGGGTTTGGCGATTTTCAGTGGCTCCTGCAGGGTGTCCACAAAGTCAGAGAGGCGGCTGTAGTCAATGAACTGAGTGGCATCAGGGTCGAACTTCTCCCAGGTCTCATAGAACATCTCAAAGTCATCCTCACTGAGGGGCTCACTGCTCTCCTCAGTGGCCACATTGAAATTCTCTAGGATGATGGCAATGTACATGTTGACTACGATGAGGAAGGAGATGATGATGTAGCTACAAAAGAAACAGATGCCAATGGATGGGTTGCCACAGTCACCCTTGAAGTTGGTGCCTGGGTTCTCCAGTGTCGGGTCGCAATCTGGAGGCCCACTATTGAGGATGGGGTTCAGAAGCCCATCCCAGCCGGCTGACGTGGTGATCTCAAAGAGGCAGATGATACTGTTGCCAAACGTCTCAAAGTTAAACATGTCGTCGATGCCCGACTCTTTCTTGACATAGGCGAAGTTGGACATGCCGAAGATGGAGTAGATGAACATGACCAGAAAGAGGAGGAGGCCGATGTTGAAGAGGGCAGGTAGTGACATCATGAGGGCAAACAGCAGCGTCCGGATGCCCTTGGCCCCACGGATCAGACGCAAGACTCGCCCAATCCGTGCCAAGCGGATCACACGGAACAGTGTGGGTGACACAAAGTATTTCTGTATCAAGTCAGAAAGCGCAAGGCCTACAGAGAGAAACAGAGGCTGGGTCAGGCACTGGGGACATGGAGGGCTGGGGGAGCCTGGCCCTGTGTGCTCAACCCTCTGACTATGGCGTCTCCTAGAGCTCTTGGGGGCCCCGGCTTACTTTGTCCTGACAGTTGGAGGTGGGATATATTTAAAATTGATGGGGGCCCATCCTTAAATCTGCTTGCAGATACCACAGGTGAGAGAAAGTGGGGAGGAGAGAATAGCTGTGTGGCTTGTTCTCATCTGTAAAATGGGAGTGAGACGGCACCACCATGAAAGAGTGAGGCCAGGCCCGTTAAGTGCATAGTAGATGCCTGGCATGCAGTAAACACTCAATAAACAGTACCTGCTTACTGTTGTGGTTGTAGACAAATCTGTTCTCCTCTCAGTGTATGAAAATTCTGGAACCTTTTCTTATTTGTGTGGATGTTTACATGTATGTACATACTTATTTGTACATATGCATTTGTGTATGTGCATGCACACAGGCCAGAGAAAAACCACATGTATCATTTCTCCTCAGATACCATCCACCTTGTTTTTTGAAAGAGGGTCTCACTGGCCCTGAGGCCCAATGATTAGGCTAGGCTGGCTGGCCAGTCAGCCCCAGGGTCCCAACTGTCTCCACTACCTCAGTGCTGAGATCACAAGCGTGTGCCACCATGCCTGGCTTCTTTACATGGGTCCTGAGGATCAGACCCAGATCCTTGTGCCTTCACAACAAGCTCTTGATCAACGAACTACCCCTTCAGCCCTCTCTCATCCTTTTGGCTCAACATGTGGCCGCCCAAGAACACGCCCAAGGCTTCATGTGTGCACAGATGACAGGTGGCCTGTGAGCCATGCATTCCTCTGTGCATTACAGGTGAAAGAATGGCAGACACATGTGTGTGCTTGTATAGGTGTGTGCATATGCCAGGTCTATGTGCATGAGGGAAGGCTTCCCTGAATGACTCATCTTGGTGTGGCCCTGCCAGCTCACCCACGATGGACAAGATGACCACCACAAAGTCGAAGATATTCCAGCCGATGGTGAAGTAGTAATGGCGCAGAGCAAACATCTTGAGCACACACTCCCCTGTGAAGATGATGATGAAGACCATGTTGATGTTGTATAGGATGTCCACCTTGAGCTGGCTCTGGTCATCCGTCTCCACCATCATGGTAACCATGTTAAGGCAGATGAGGATCATGATGGAGATGTCAAACACCTGCTTGGTCACAAAGTCGTACACCATGCCCTGGATCTTGTTCTGCAGTGGGATGGAACAAGCACATGAGGGACATGGAGTTGGGGGATACGATCAAGACCCAGACAGGATGGGTATGAGTGGGAGGTACAGGACGGTACAACAGAGGCCTGGGGAGGGGGAGGGGGAGGAAGTAGGTGCGAAGCATGGTGGTGAAGTATGCTACAGGAGGGAAGGGTCTGGAAACACATCATTCTCTGTGTGTGGGGTGTGTCTGTGTTCATCGGTCCCCACTTTAGGGCCCTTCCTCCCTACATAGTTCCTAAATCATCTCTACCCCTCTTCCCAAGTCACCGTTTGCTGGGGTCTGTGCACATCCACTTCCTGCTCCTTGTTGGGGCCCCTGTCTCACAGGTCAGAGGTCTCACTTGAGAAGGTGGGTGGATACTGGGAAGTTGTGTGGGGCTAGGAGAGGGGTAATCAGTAACAGGAGCCTAGAGACATCTCTGTGTTTGTGAGCAGAGCCTTTGTGAGGCTGAGTCCTTGAACATGGAGCAGAGCAAAGGCTGCGTGGACATCTGCTGTCCCCTCAGGCAGCAGCCTAGTACAGACCACTGGAGGAGGGGCCCAGAGCCTGATACCTGAGGTCGGGGAATGGGCTTCTGGGGCTTCTTGGAGCCAAGCTTCTTCATGGCGTTGTAGTATTTCTTCTGCTCCTCTGTCATGAAGATGTCTTTCCCTCCAAAGTATAGTAGGACAGAGACAGTGAGACTGAGGCAGGTCCCTTTCCCTGCTCCCAGGACCCCCCACCTCAAGCACTGCCTTGAAGGTGGACTGTACCCTTTGAGAAGCATCTGGTGGGGCTGGAGGTGGAGGGGTGGGGAAGGGGGAAGCTGGCTCTGAAGAAGGGTGGATGAGTAAAAGGGAGCGAGAGGGTTTCAGGCCCATTTCCCAGTTTCAAGCTAAGTTCCACTAATGCTTCACCAATGGGTCCTTAGCTTGTATCTACTTAATTTATTGTTATTGAGATAGGGTCTCTCTTTGTAGCACAGGCTGGCCTCAAATACACTATGTAGCCCGGGCTGGCCTACAACTCGTGAACTTGTTGCCCCAGACCACTTAGTGCTGAAACTCAGGTGTGGTTCCCCTTGTCTGGCTCCGCGTCCACCTCATTTTATAGATCGGGAAAATGAAACTCAAGAGGTCAAGTCACGGTTCAGTCCCCTAGTGGGATTTCAATCCGTGCTTGCTGCCCCAGGTATCCAGGTCGGTGACTGCTCAGGGCTGCTCAGGCAGCTGATGACTACAGAAAGAAATAAGTGGATGGGCCGAGGGAGGGGTCCTCTGGGGAGGGCCAGATACTCATCTTCTTCTTCTGTTGGTTGAAGTTGTCAATGATGACACCGATGAAGAGATTGAGCGTGAAAAAGGAGCCAAAGATGATGAAGATGACGAAGTAAAGGTACATGTAGATGTTCACCTCATAGTGCGGCTGCTCCTCCTTCTGCAAGGTGAGGCACATGCACCGGGTTTCTCTTTGTTCCCCAAGGTACTATGAGTGGGACTCCCCTCCTCCCCAGGCTGCTGGGCTACCAAAGAGCTAGCATGGCGAGGTGGAGGTGGGGTGGACGTGGGGATGGCAGAATGGACCACTATCAGCTCCCCTCTAACTTACTTATCAACCCAGTGAGTCAACTCACCTCCCGGGAGTCCACGGCTGCGTACATGATGTCCATCCAACCCTTGAAAGTGGCCTGAGAGAGCATGGCAGGTCATGAGGTGAGGGGCTGTCCCATACACCACCATTCATGTCTCCCTCCCTTCCCTATTCAAGCCCTCTCCAAAGACCAACTGTCAGGACCTCACTGGGCAGCATCAAATAGACTAGAGAGAGATAAACACTACCTCCAAGTCCCATGGCATCGCAGAAGGGGTTGGCCACCCCTAACATGGAATAGTGGATACTGATATGATGAGGGACAACCGGGCACTTCTACCCGGTTCTGAGAAGGCTCAGTGGGTGTCACTCACCACCTGAAGGAGGGAGAGATAGCCCAGACCCACGTTGTCATAGTTGACCTTGACGTTCATCCAGCGGACCTGGCCCGTGTGCATGAGGCTTTCACACTCAGACTTGTTGTTGACCACAGAGATGTCGAATCTCTCAGAGGTGGTCGTGTTGACACAGTAGTAGAACTTCCCAGCAAACAAGTTGACCCCCATGATGCTGAAGATGAGCCAGAAGATGAGGCACACAAGGAGCACATTCATGATGGAGGGGATGGCTCCCAGGAGGGCATTCACCACCACCTAGGGGCCAGGGTGGTGGTGGCGGTCATTGCTAGAGCCACTCTTGGGCATCTCACAGGGGACTCCCAGCCAGGGGACCAGGCAGAGCTGAGCACTGGCAATCAGGAAGGGCTAATCTTAGCCAGTCCTAGTGGGGGAGGAGTCTGCTGGGGCATATGGGTGCAGGGGTAGGGAGCTAGCAGACTGGTCCTCTAGAAGGGTTCTTTGCTTGGCTGGAGCCATCAAGGCAGAGTGAGGGTACCAGGCTTCTCTGGAAGCTGCCAGGTCATGGGTCACAGGGCAGGAGATAAACACGCTTTCTTAGCCTCGTAGGAAACTCAGCCCATGTGACCTGGCTTGGCTCACCGCATCAGTGAAAGGACCTAAAAGAAGCCACCAAGGTCCGCAGAGCAATAGGATTCAGGGTCAGGTCCCTGTCCCTTACCGGCCCTGGCCATATAGGCTTACCAAACTGTTTCAGTCTTGGTTGAATCTGAGAATTGTGCCCCCTGATGCCACCACGCCCACCCCTTTTAAAGTGTTTTTGAGACAGGGTCTCATGCATCCTAGGCTGGATTTGAACTTGCAGTGTAGCTGAAGAAGCCCTTGAGCTGCTGCTCCTGCCTCCACCTCCTGAGTGCTGGGATTAGGGGTGTGGGCCACCACACCTAATGTATGAGGTTCAGGGGATTGTCCCCAGGGCTTTGTGCATGCTAGGTGACCACTCTACCAACCGAGCCACACCCTAGCCTGATCAGTTCCCCTTTAAGTAAGAGCTATCTCATGACCTCTAGACAGAGTTGGTGGCAGGAGCTGGGGATGCTGTGTGTTTCTTCAAACCACTCAGTTGGCCACGAGCAGGTTATTTCTCTCAGCGGGCTGAGGTCCCCAGCACCAGCACTGGGGGCCCAGCCTTGGGCCAGCATCTTACATGAACTGAGGAGGTCGGAGTGTTTAGGCTGAGCTTGCTACTGCCCTGGAATGAGATCTCGCTCCCAGCAGGTCTTCTGTCCCTGATGGAAGTCCCATTGATCTTGCCCAGACCCTGTGTCCACCTGTGACTCCTGCTCTCTCCGACCTCTGGGGATCTTCGCTAAAGCGCCCCTGAAGCCAAAGGCATGGTTCCACGCTCCAGAGGGGCAGGCTCAGTACTGAAGCAGAAGTCTTGCTCACGTGTTCCTGTTATAGGGCCCTGGGGGCCCCCAATCTGAGGTGGGGAGACCCATAAACCCACAGGCCAACCTTCCTTCCTCTTGCCTCAAGCCTTCTGGGCCACTGCGGCAGCCTCTGCTGCCCTCCAGTGGTGGCAGGGGTAAGTGAATGGGAACGGGGCTTCCTGGGGATGGGTCACAGCCCTAAACTCCAGTCATCGGCAATTTGACCGACATATTGTCATGTACCTTGTAACCCTGCCCCATGGTGGCTGCTCCCGCGCCCTGAACCCCCCTCTGCATCCCCCCATCCAATACTCACCCTCATGCCCTCAAATCGCGACAGTGCCCTCAGGGGACGTAGGGCCCGTAGTGTGCGCAGGGATTTGATGGGCCCCAGCTCAGAGTAGCCCAGCCAGTTGGCCACTAGGCTAATGATGGAGACCTGTAGGAAATGTGTGTTCAGGAGGTGCAGGGTCCCTGGCTTCCCTCCAGCCTGGGACAACAAGAGGCGAATCCCAATTTCTGTTTGTCTCCTGTAGATCCCATCCCTGGTGGATGATCCTGTCTGGTGGGAAGAGTAGCCTGTGATCTCTAGTACCCCCAATGATGTCACCTATGACAGGAAATGGGAAAGCTAGTGCCCGTCTCGTATGGTCCTGCATGCCTCTCAAAGAACATGAAATCCTGCCCTTGTACTGGCAGGGATCATAAGGCCCCAGGCCTGGGCTGTAGTGTCTGGAAGCAAGAGGTCAGCCTATAGGGAGCAGTGCTGACCGGGGGGCCTGACTCTCGGCGTGAATTTGGAGAGGTCCCACCTCCAAGAGCCTGGGTTCCCTAAAGGTCTTGACATCTGGCTGTGTGACCAGACCCGGGGGGACTCACGTCCACAATGAGGAAATCGAGCCAGCACCAGGCATTGGTGAAGTACACCTTGAAGCCGTAGGCCACCCACTTAAGCAGCATCTCCAGGATGAAGATGTAGGTGAAGACCTTGTCGGCATATTCCAGGATGGTGCGGATGACCGGCCGCTGCTCGATGTAGATGTCCTCGAAGGCCTGGGGACACCAGTACGACCCACAATGGCCAGGGGCTCAGAAACTGGGGCAGCAAGCTCTGTTCCCCCATCCTGCCTGCTGCTGCTGGTTCCCAGGGCTCTTCCTCGGGAGGTAGATTGGGACACCCCTGAGCATCTTCCAGCCCCTGGTCTATCACTGGCTGAGGGGATAGAGGCTATAAAACAAAAGACTCAGTCTTTTACTTTAGAAACTGATGCTGGGCTGGGGAGAGACCACTGCTTTCCTGTAAACAGGAGAGCTGGAGTTCAGAATCACAGAGCCTATATCAGGCTAGATGGAGGTGGCCGCTTGCTTATAATCCCAGTACTCAGGAGACAAGGACAGGAGCGATCCCTGGAGCAAGATGGCCAGCCAGCCTAGCCTAGACAGTAAGTTCTGAGTTCAGTGAGAGACCCTGCCTCAATACAGAAAGTGGAGAAGAATGGAGAAAGATGGCTACCATCCACCTCGGGCCTCTACATGCATGCACACAAACACACATACAAACATGCACACACACACACACACACACACACACACACACACACACACTTCTAAAAACATCTGTCAGAAATAGAGATGAGGGGCTGGAGAGATGGCTCAGAGGTTAAGAGCACTGGCTGCTCTTCCAGAGGTCCTGAGTTCAATTCCCAGCAACCACATGGTGCTCTCAACCACCTGTAATGAGACCTGGTGCCCTCTTCTGGCCTGCAGGGTCACATGTAGGCAGAACACTGTATACATAATAAACAAATAAATAAATCTTTAAAAAAAAAAAAAAAGAAATAGAGATGAGTCTCCCTTTGGATTCTCTGGGTTTGGAAGTGTCCTGTCTGCATCCACCCTTGGTATAAAGGGGTGGGAGCCTTAGGGAGCAAGGCCCCTGCTTCTGCTCCTGCCCTGCCCTCTGGGGGAGGGTGCCTACCAGGGCTCCGCTGCTGAGCAAGATCATGAAGACAATAAAGGTCTCAAACCAGTTGTGCTCAACAATCTTGAAACAGGCCCGGCGTAGCGTCCACCACATTTTCCCACGGCCCTGGGAGATGTCCACATAGAGGCAGGGGCAGCGTTGCACACAGGCTGGGAAGTGGGTGGTACATGTCACTGGCCATTGGGTGTTTCAGGATCACCTTCCCACCCTCTGTCATGCTGCCCCAAGACCAGGGCCCCCCCTCCTCCCCACACCTGGCTCCATCTGGTTCCCATGGGGGGCTCAAGGACTCTTTCTACAGCCTATTCCATCCCTGTGCCAACCCTGCTAAGACACACACAGGAGGAAAAAGATGGTTCACAAGCAAGCTCAGGACGTCAGCTGCCCCATGCTCCCCCATCTCGCCCAGCCTAGGCTTCTCAGGCTCAGGTGTTAGCTTCCCAGGTAAGGCAAGTTGAGAGGCACCAGGGAAGAAAACCCTGTGTATTTCTGTAGCCCTCCTCTGGTCTGGGTGGGGGGGCTGGTCTGTAGGTGTGTCCTCCTCACCCTCTGTGAAGCATTCCTCAGGCAGCTCCCCCTCAGGGTTCTCCTCAGCCTGCTCCTCAGGGTCCTCTTCAGGGGGCTTATAGTCAGCTGTGCTGCAGACGGAGGAGTTCCCGTCGTAGAGAGGCTGTAGCGGCTTCTGTGGGGACCACAAGGCACATGACTCCTGGGTCCCAAGAGATCCCCGTATTCTCCCAACAGGTGGGGTAGTATGAGAGATCAGACAGAAAGGAGAAGAGAGTGGAGCAGGCTCCATTCATTCATTAGTTCATTCATTCATTCACTTAGTTAACCTTGCGAAACTATCACTATACCCTGGCGAAAGCACCCTAGTGACCAAGATGTCCTCAGTTCTGCCCTCATGGCACCTGAGACCTAGGAAAGCACAGTGAAGTCGTGAGGAGGCCTCCTGAGGACAGGAGATGAGCTAAGGGCTGCTTGGTGGGGGTTCAGCCCGGTGGGGTCCTAGGAGGTGTAGGGATATATGAAGGGGGTCAGCAGAAGAAAAGAGGCCTGAAGGTGCCTTTGAAGGGGCAAGGGTAAGAAGCAGAGCCAAGGGAGATCTGGGCTGCCACAGCTGCAGAGAGCAGGCACATGGTGCCCCCAGAGTCCAAGCCTTCCCACCCCCAGGGGCTGTTTGGCTGAGAGGTCCAGAGAGGATGGAAAAATTTTCCCCTGCCAAGGCTCCAATGTGGCGCCAAGGGAATCTGATCACAGTGGGGGCGGGGTGTGGGGGCTGATGCTCTGGCCTAGCTAGGCCTCCTCCAACCCACCCCCACCCCCACCCCCCGTAATCCCAGGCCAGATTCTCAGGCTGGCTTCCATGCTTCAAGGAGATCCTTCATGGTGAGGTCTCTGAAGAGAAAGATGAATTGGGCAGCCCCCTCCGTGTGTGTGTGTGTGTGTGTGTGTGTGTGTGTGTGTGTGTGTGTGTGTGTGGTAGCTCTATACCCAGTGCACTAGCCTGAAAACCAAGGGTGGGCAGGTCTTGTTGCCAGTCGACAGAAAGGAAAACTGAGGCATGGAGCATTTAGCCAATCAGAGCATACACCCTGGCCCCATCCTCGCATGTCAACTCTCATAATGGCCCTTGAAGCTCTGCTTGCTCCTCAGACCTCTTGCCTTCCCAGAGCCCTGGACCTGCCACTCTCCCGCCAGCCCCTCCCACACTGAGTTCCTAATACTGAGGTCGAGGCTGGTGCTATGTTTCCTGGGGGTATTTATAGCACCCTAGCAGGCACTCAAGCCCCCGGTAAGTCAACATGCTGCCACGTACTGGTGTGTGCTGGGGGTTGGGATAAGGAGTCAAGAGCTTTTAGGGCAAAGTTCATTAGTGCCCCGCCAGGCCCAGGGTTGAAGGGTGGGTGGGTGTCATCCCTTGCTCCCATCTTGTTAATCTTTTTCCTGTTAGGACTGCAGGAAGTGTGAGGTGTTCAGAGTCAGCTCCCCCAAGGCAGCCCCGACAGGGTCCCAGACTTTGAGGGTGACCACCACCTGTGTCTCAGTAACCTCCTAAATCCTCAAAGGGAGGGCCGGGAGGAGTGAGCTGTCTTAGGCCAGCAGGGCTGAGTAGATCAGCACTCTGACTTGTCCTTGTTTCCAAACTCCCATTGGGTTCTCTGCTGTCCTCAGATCGCTGGCCTGGACCTGGTACCCTGTACCTGGTACCCTGGTACCAGGTCCAGGAAGTTCGGAACAGCCCCAGAGGAATTCTATGCAGAGATAAGTGACTATGCCACTTTCAGCCAGCAGGGGGGCTTTGGAGCTATACATCAGATCTGAACATAGGTGGGACAAAGACTTGGCAGGACCTTCAAGCCCAGGGGGTTATTTAAGAGAGGCCTGTTGGAGCTGGGCATAGTGGTACAGCCTTTAATCCCAGCACTCAGGAAGCAGGGGCGGATCTCTGTGAGTTCCGGGACAGCCTGGTCTACAGAGTGAGTTCCAGGATAGCCAGACCTGTTACACAGAGAAATTCTGTCTCGAAAAACCAAAAATATCTGTCCAAGAATACCATCTGGTGGCAGAAAGTGCCCAGGTAGAGTTTTGGCCTGGCCAACTGCAGTAATCCTGGTGCCTGCCCTAACACTCACAGAGAGCTGACTGTGTGTGAGCCAACACAACACAATGCCACAGGGCAGGAACCTTTCACCGATGAAGAAACTCGGGGTCAGAAAGGTTTTATGACTTGTCTAAAGTTAAGCAAAATTTTAAAGCTGGGTCTTACTGGCCCCTGTCCCCTGCAGCCAGACCCTCAATGGGATCACCTTGATGTCTTCAGGCTCCGAGAACGTGTCAGTCTCCTCCTCTGTGGGCATCTCCAGGTCGGACTCCTCGGAGGCAATGGGCACCTGAATGGTGAGGTAGGGGTTGTTGATGAAGTTGAGGTGATCCAGCTCGATGCTGGAGCGGGGGCCATCAGTCAGGCCCACGTGGTTCAGGATATGATTGTCCTTCAGTTCCTTGTTTCCATCTTCTGGTGGCGGTTCCTTCTTCTCGTCCTCTGGAGCACTTTCCTCAGTCTCCCCAGCACCCCCGGGCTCACCGAGGCTAAGCATGATGTCCTTGGGGCTCAGGATCTTGCCGTGCAACAACCCCAGGAGGAAGGCTTTGGCAAAGCCAATGCCCCACTTGATGCGCCCAATGGCGATCTGCAGGTTGTTCATCTCGCCATCTTCGTCTGATGCTGCCAAGCTGTCGGCACTGAAGGAACTCAGCAGGAGAGCCAGGAACAGATTCAGGACCTGAAAAGCAAGGGCAGAGGGTCTCAGGCCAGCCAGGGTCTGGGGGATACCACCTTCACCCCAATGGGGTCCTCAGGACTATACAGCAGAACTGCCTCACGTTGGGCACTTGAAAGGATGCCATCTGCCTGGTGCAGCCGTACACACCTTTAATCCCAGCACTCAGGAGGCAGAGGTAGCAGTGAGTTTAAGGCAGCCTGGTCTACATAGTGAATTCCAGGACAGCCAGGACTATGTGGAGAGACATTGCCTCAAAAATATACACATAAATAAATAAATAAATATAAAAGGATGTCATCTGCTGGGGTAGATGGTACTCATGATTGCCAGTGGGAGGGCTGCTAGTATCAGTCCCACCCTACAGATATGGAAACTGAAGTTCACGTCTGTCATGGGACCCTGCTGCCCAAGGCAGTGACAGGGTTTGGGGAGGGTGTGCTGGGTGACAGAGGCTCTTACTGAGATTGTCTTGTATTTTCACTGTTGCCCAGGTCCAAGCTTCTGAACTTTTAGGAATCCCTTTTTTTTTTTTCCTTACTGTTGTTTTGTTTGTTTGTTTTATGAGATGGGTTTCTGTGTGTAGCCCTGGTTACCCTGAACTCGCTCTGTAGACCAGGCTGGCCTCGACCTCACAGAGATCCACCTGCCTCTGTCTTCTGAGTGCTGGAATTAAAGGCATGTACCACCAACATCCAACTGCTGACTAGGTCTTAAAAGGCCACAGTCAACCCATCCACTCCCTCCATTTTATTTTCCAGGGGACAATGACTGCATACCTGCCACATGGCCTCAGACAGCCCGCAGCCTAGTAGAAACAGGGCTTAGATCAGACAAACCCCATACCATGGGTATAGGCGGCAACAGAGACTAGGGGATGTTTTGGTACCATGCTACCAAGCTCTACGCTTCAGTTTATTAGGCTGTCCTATGCTTTAGTTTAATGTAAAATGAAGATAATTCCAGCACATTGTGATTGCTAAACAAACAAACCAAAAACCAAAAACCAATAGAGTTAGAAGACTTACTAGGTTCTCAGACTGGCTGCTATTACACATGCAATAATAGATAATTGCGCAAGGTGGAGGAATTAAATGGTCAACTCTGCGGGTGGGTCAGCATTTTGTAAGTAAGAAAACTGAGTCCCAGAGTGGTGGAATGATTTGTCCTAAGACAGACAGCATAGCCAGGACTATATCTCAGGTTTCTAGTGCCGTTATACAACCTTAGAGGGCACCATTGCCTTATACTACAAAATGACCTGTATCCTGGGAGGCTTGCAATATGGCGGCCCTTCCTCCCACCAGCCCACCCATCTTTGAACAGCAAGATGAAGGTGAAGTTGTCTGGGGTAGGAGGTCACAGCTTCTGCCTGCCAAGGGCATAGCCATGGTCTTACGCTCCTGAGCACGAGGGAATAAGGGAGCTTATGTGTGAAAATCTACTGTCCTTGACTGTCTTCATGTGTCCCACTGCCTGGCACGATCAGTGTCCTCCAAGGTCTTTTCATCATTGTCTCAACTATCAGTTTAGTATCTTTAAAAATTATATTAAAATCCTCTTCGGGGGAATGTGCTTGGGGTGGCTGCCCACATCCCATAGCTTCCCACCATTGCCCCCACCCATATTTACTGGTCTTTCTTCTCCCTTTGGGGAGGGGACATCCAGTTGCCAGAAACACATTTGAGATGGGAATTAGCTGCTCTCTGGGTCAGCAGGGTTTGCGCACGGCTCCTGCCTGGGACAGAAATAGCCTTCTCAGGCAAAGGGGGAGGGGCAGGAGAGGGAGGGCAGTCTCCCTGGGAGCTCTGTGGGGTGGGGTACCCACATCTTAGTCCCTTCTCCTTCTTCACACTAACCCAGAGGAAGCGACCAAGTGCCATGGATGCAGAGGGTATGAGTGCTCATGAACGCTGGCAGGGTGCCCTGGTGCCCTCTGGCAGACACCTGCTCCTCTGAAGCCTGAGAGGGAGAGGGTTGAGAGGGGTGAGAGGGGACAGTGCCCAAGGAGATGAGCACACTGTCTCCCTGGGCTGCTGCAAGCCCTCTGAGCAAATTGGGAGAGTCACAGAGATGGGCTGGAAGAGTCAGTAGGGTGTGTGTGTGTGTGTGTGTGTGTGTGTGTGTGTGTGTGTGTGTGTAACAGTACACAGAGGCAGTGCCATGCCATGACTGTAGATTCTGGAACCAGAAAACTTGGCTTCGAATACATCAGCTCTGAGCCTTTGCTTCCTGCTCTCTGAAATAGACACATCAGTCCACCCCTCCTCGGGTGGTGGTGAGGACTACTGACTGAGAACACAGACTGAGCTCAGGACTCTGGGCAAATGCTGAACAAGTGCTGTCAGCATCAAGGACACCGTGATCACCGCCAGCCTCACCAGCGTCATAGTTACTAGAGTCACAGACCCAGGCTCTAGTCCCAGCTCAGCATCTCAAGAGCTGGGTATCTCTGGGCCTCCTCCAGTGCGGAGGAGACAACATCCCCGGCCTCACAGGGCTTGTAGGGGAGGGTTACCAGAAGCTTTGGGCTAATGGCTGGAGCCTCCCCCTCCCCCAAGAGGAGGTGGTCACCGATTTTATGTAATTTTTTGTAATGATTACTAACCTAAAACTACGCACCTGTAACATCTGACCTCCCTGAACCCAGAGGCTAAGCACTGAGCCTGTCCTAGGTAAACCTTATGATCACCACCACTGACGTCCTCATTTTCCAGAGAGGAAAAAGAGGTTAAAATTATTGCTGGGTACGTGCCAGTGAGATGGCTCAGGGTGTCAAAAGGCTCTCCACAGGACCCTAAGGACCTGAGGTAAATTACCAGATCCCATTATGGAAACAGAATCAACTCCACAAAAATGGCCCTGTTCCCCCTCCTCTCCTCTCCTCTCCTCTCCTCTCCTCTCCTCTCCTCTCCTCTCCTCTCCTCTCCTCTCCTCCCCGTCCCCCACAATACCCACACAAACAGTAAAAAAAAAATTGGGGGGTTGGGGATTTAGCTCAGTGATAGAGCGATTGCCTAGCAAGCACAAGGCCCTGGGTTCGGAGGGGAAAATGTAAGTGGGCACTGTGGTGCATACTTGCAATCTCAATACTTGAGTAGCTGAGGCAGGAGGATCTTGAGTAAGGACAGTCACGGTTACAAAGGAAGGCTGACACAAATGTGCAGAGAGGTCACTCCTACGGGTTCATTTAGTCATCCTGGCCCTTAAATCTACACTCACCCTAAGTTTGGCCCAGAAAACGCCTCTTTCTCCCCACTCTCTCAGAACCCCCTCCTAAGAACTGCAGTCCTGTGTTCTCTCCTGTAGCTGTCCCAGGTCTCCTCCAGCTGAGGTGACACCCCCTCCCCCATCGGCCTCAGCCCCCAGCCAGAGCTCAGCGACATCTGAGAGGCGCTGGCCCAGCAGCCCACGGATTCCTCCAGCCTTTGAGGGGATTGCCGGCATCTCCTACTCTCTGTTGCCCAGAGCAAGTGTCAGCAACCACAGGAGGCAGCCAGGGACAGCACTGAGGAGCCCTGATGGGAGTGACCCCACCTCTACCCCGAGAAGAGGAGGAGTCGACAGGGCCCAGTCACAGAAGTGCCGGCCAGCTGGACCACAAGCCTCGCCCCTGTCCAGCCTGCATCTCTCCCATGCACAGCCCCACACACCAAGCCCTAGGCTACAGAGAGGGGCAAAATAGAAGGAGTTCCATCATTTCTGGGTTGCCCAGCACTGGACTGATTCTTCTTTCCAGACCACAGGACCAGAGGTAAAGAAGGCGGAAGAAAACCTTCATGGGGACCTGGTCCCACTCCATGCTGCCTCTTTCTGCGTACTAGTGAAGTCAACCATCCTAGTGACCTCGACCGTGAAATACTTGTCTTCTATTTGACAGAGACCCCAGCTTGACTGGAGAGCAGTTGTGGCTCAGTATGGTTCACACCATGGCAACAATAAGGAAGCTAGGATATATAATGCAGGTCTGTCTGCCGCTATAGATCAACTCCCCTCAAAACACAGCTTGCAGGGTTGGGAAGGTAGCTGCTACATGTGAAGTGTCTACTACATGAGTACAATGGCCTGAGTTAGAGTCCCCAGAACCCATGAGAAAAGACAGTGTGATCACTCAGATCTGTAACCCTAAAACTGGGGTGGGGGTGGAGTCCAGATGGGCAGAGACAAGCAGATCCCGGGAGCTCACTGGCCAGCCAGTCTGCCAATCAATCAGAGACCCTGTGGAGAGTGAACAAGGAAACCCCTCCACACCAACCTCCAATTTCCACACACATGTGTATATATATGTATGTACACCTGCACACACACGTACACATATACTGCACACATATGTGAGTGAATGTGCACACAGGCATCCATGACACATATAAACAAGGTGGATGGCTCCTGAGGAACGACACCCGAGGCTAACCTATGATCTTCTCACTCTCATGTACATGTGTGCACCTGCACACACGGGAACAGGCGGGCATGAGTGTGCTCATGCAACCCCATGCGCACACCCACACGCATACACAAATACAGCCTACAAGCCAGGCATGGTCCACACCTGTAATCACAGCACTCAGGAACCTGAGGCAGGAGGATTGCTGGAAGTCCTAGGCCAGTCTGGGTGACAGAGTGAGTCTCAGAAACAAACCGACACTGACCCTGAACCAGTGACAGCAGCAGCATGTGGACTCATCCAAAACGGGTTCCCAGGCTATGTTCCAGACTTTGTGGGGTCACGTTCTCTAGGGCTGGGGCCAGGAACCCATTTTAAGAAAGTCCTGCTGATGGTTAAGCATAAAATGTTGACACTCACTGAGGGAAATCACATAAAATCACCATTTAAGGAGGTGGCCATGGAAGGTAGAAAACTCTTTTGGGGGGTGGGTGGTTCTCTGTATAACCCTGGCTATCCTGGAACTCTCTTTGTAGACCAGGCTGGCCTCGAACTCACCGAGATCCACTGCCTCTGCCTCCCGAATGCTGGGATTAAAGGTGTGCACCACCACTGTCCAGTGAAAACTTTTTAAAGTTAGATTTGTTTGTTTTATTATGTATGTTTTGCCTGCATGTATATATGTGGACCACATGAATGCCTGGTGCCCGAGGAAGTCAGAAGAGGGCATTGATCCCCCGAAACTGGAGTTAAGGGTGGTTAGGAACCACCATGTGAGTGCTGGGAATTGGACCCAGGTCCTCTGCAAAAGCAGCAACTCCTTGTAACTGCTGAGCCATCTCTCCAGCCCCTACCATTGGTTTTTTTTTGTTTTGTTTTGTTTTTGAGACAGTCTTGCTATAGAGCCCAGACTGCCCTGACACTCACTAAGTAGGCCTGGCTTTCTTTGGACTTGCAAAGATCCTGTGTTTCAGCTTCCTGAATGCTGGAATATGGTGTCCACCACCACAAGGCCTGACTATAGAGATCTAGACACCAACACTTTTATACAGCTATCCCTAAAATGAACAAACACCTCAAACGAGAAACACAGGAACTGTACACGCTTCATATATTTCCTGCGTAAGAGTCAGGAAGCTCCCCAGACAGCTTACTTACCACTAGGTTGCCAATGACCATGACCATGAGGAAGACGGTGAGGCACATGGCCTGGCCAGCTACCTCCATGCAGTCCCACATAGTCTCGATCCATTCCCCACAGAGGATGCGGAAGACGATGAGGAAGGAGTGGAAGAAATCGTGCATGTGCCAGCGGGGCAGGGTGCAGTCCAAGGCAATCTTGCACACACATTCCTTATAGCTCTTGCCAAACAGCTGCATGCCCACCACAGCAAAGATGAAGACGATGATGGCCAGCACCAGTGTCAGGTTGCCCAGCGCACCCACCGAGTTGCCAATGATCTTGATGAGCATGTTAAGTGTTGGCCAGGACTTGGCCAGCTTGAAGACACGCAGCTGCCAGGCAGAGGGAACACAAGAATGACTGAGGCTGGGGACCACCAGCCAAGCCCAGGGAGCCCCAGGAGAGAGCTCCATGTCCAACAGTCTTAAACCCTATCCTCCTGATGAACAAGGCTTCACTCTGCCTCTCTGTTAATGGGGTGCTTGAGTCCTACAGCCTCCTGATACCCATGTTAAAATGGGAAAAGAAAATGGCCTTATCCATTGAAGATACAGTCTATTACAAGTGAGACTGTATACCAGAATTTGCTCTAACATGCGATCCCCCAATAAAAATAGATGGGATAGATGAAAAAAAGACTTGTAGCATGTATGGCTGGGAGATGGCTTAGCAGTTAGGGGCACTTCATTGGTCTTCCAAAGAGTCTGAGTTCAGCTCCCAGCCCCCACAGTGGGCGGTTCATAACCACCCGTAACTCCAGCTCCAGGGGATCCTACATCCTCTAGCCTCTGCAAGCACCCATAGAAAAGACGTGTGGCGTATGGACACACTCATGAATTTTTAAAAATTAATGATAAAGTTACACTGTACTAGTGGCTGTGGTGGTGGGTGATAGCAATAGTCCTCATGATAAAGTTAAAAAAACAGGAGTGAACTTCAAGGGGTAGAGGGAAAAAAATAGTAATTCTTAAGTCCCAAGTGTGTTACTAACGGACACTGAGGTATTGTCGGTATTGTCCAAGGTCGTCTAATGTCAGCTCCCAGGGCCCCCCATTTTGGTCCCCCACCCCAGCCCTCTGTAATAGGAAGGAAGGACGCTCTTTCTCCTAGTTTACAGGTAAAGGCTCCGAGGGGCCCAGTGGCATGCGCAGGGCAGCTGGGTCTTCTAGCCCTTAGGGTTTCTCCTCCCATCCCCCCTCAGCCCCCGGGTCTTGTGTACCAGACGGAAGGAGCGGAGCACTGATAGCCCTTGCACGTTGGCCAGGCCCAGCTCTACCAGGCTGAGGGTTACAATGAAGCTGTCAAAGATGTTCCAGCCCTGCTGGAAATACTCATAGGGGTCCATGGCGATCAGCTTCAGCACCATCTCTGCAGTGAAAATGCCCGTGAAGACCTGGCGGGTGGGACATGGAATCCCCGTCACAGAGTCTCATGGAGAACGGGGCCTTGGGAGAGTTCCCCCCTCACCTCCTGGCAGACGCTTTAGAAACTGAAGGGTAGGGGTTGAGGGCCCTGAAAAGGGGTAGGGAGTGGTCCCCGAGGCCCATGGGTGTGCATGTGGTGACAGGTACAAAGACCACGTCCTATGCCTAGGTGGGTACAACATAGACCCATTCCTACCCATTTCTGACATTGTGACCACAGTCAAGTCACTAACTTCTTGGGTCTTCGACCTGATCGTAATGTTCAACGTTCATGAAGTCTGGTTCACACTGACCTTGTTGGCATGTGGTTCTCTACAAAGCTGGAGGGATTATCACACTCTTTCCACAGATAAGCAATTGAGGCTCAGAGAGGTACACCCCAGCTCCCTCCATGCCACTCAGTTCCTCAGGGTCTCAGTTCAGGATTTCTCCTTTGTGCTCCAAGCCTCCCTACTGAGTACAACCCAGGACCTAGCAAACTTGGCTTTTTGATTTTGAAACAGGCGTCATGTAGCTCAGGTTGGCCTTGAAATCACTACACAGCAGAAGATGACCGTGGACTTCTGATGTTCCTGCCTCCACCTCCCAGGTGCCAGGATGGCAAGCACCTGTCATCAGGCCTGGCTTTATTCAGTGCTGGGAATGGAGCCTAGGAAGGCTCACACAGTTAGGTAAGCACTCCACCAAAGGAGTCACACACACCCTCAACCACCTAGCAAGCTTTGGTGGACACAAGGTCCTGGGCAGAATCAGTAAGAAGGTCAGATCTGCCTCCTCAACCCCAGAACAGGTACCCAAGGGCCTCACAGCCCCTTCAAGTTCACCGGGCATGGCTCCCCTCCTACCAAGCATCAGCTGCTCTGGGTCAACAGCATGCCTAGGTACACCACACTGGGTCCCTCCCAAGATCAGTCCCTGGCCATAGCAGGTGCCCAGATATCAGTGCAGTGTGGACGGTGGGAAGACAAGCAAACAGGCCCTGCCCACCACACACACCCTGGCAGCTGTGCCATGAGCCTGGAGCACGCCCTGGCCTCTCTTGCCCAGTCTGGCCATGGCTGTTCTGGGCATCTTTACAAGAGAGACATATCTGCTTTGAAGGTTGGGGATTCTGATGACATGATTCTTATGCCCCCTACCCAGTGTCGGTACTGTCCCAGCCCTCCCTCACATCGTAGGCTCTCTGAGCTCGCCTCTCCTGGAGGCAATGGGAGCCTCTTGCCCATTTGCGAAGGGTGGGTGGGTAGGGTGGGAGTGCAAAGGGGATTGGGAAGGGAGGGGCACAGTGGAGCAGGGCTGGAGGAGGAGGCAGCCGCTTTTTCCTTTGTCAGGCTCCACTGGGGCTGGCAACGAGGTGCTAATGCTCCTAATGGGCAGGGATAAGCAGTCGGATCAGAGCATGTCAACAATAGCTGAGCAGCAAAGGGCTTGGGAGAGAGCAGCCCGGTGGAGCTGGAGAACCAGGAGGTCTCTGGAGTGAGGTAGACCCTCTGGCATTTGGGTGTCTTTGGCTATATGCCCCCACTCCCAGGCCCTTGGTCTCCTTTAGGTTCCTGACAGTCTATGAAAGTTGAGAAACTTGTTACCTAGCCCCACCCATTTCCACACCCCCACCCCCTCAACCCCAATTCCTAGATGTGGCCTGGATCCCAGACCTCCAGGAGTTTTGATCTCGGCTCACCCGACTCTCCTTGTTCCCAAGTACCTTGAAGTTCAATTACCATATTCCCTAGACCACTGCATGCGCCTGCTCTTACGACTTGTGCCAGCTGTCCCCAAGTGCCCTACATTTCCACACAGCCCAGGCAGCCCCACGCTTCTGTCCTGTCCTCCAGACGACCGCCCTCCCCTCCTGTCCCTTCCTTACCAAGTTGCCCACGGAGAGCACATTGTCAAAGTGCTCGGTCATGGGGTAATGCTCCATGGCCATGAAGAGGGTGTTGAGCACAATGCAGATGGTGATACCCAGGTCCACAAAGGGGTCCATGACGATCAGGTGGATGATGTGCTTGAACTTCACCCACGGGGCACAGCAGTTCCAGATGAGCACTTTGTGTGCACACTTGTACCACCACGGCGGGCACTTCTGGTGGGCCTCTTCCAGCTCTGCAGGTGGAGTTGTAACAGGCCTCTCATGAAGACTCTCTGTCGGGCTTGACTCTTACTCCATCTAGCTCTCTGACCCTCCTCCTATGCTCTGAATCTTTCGCCCACCCCCTCAATAAGGCCTTCTCTAGCCCCACCCCACAACACAGCAGCTCAGGACCAGTCCCTCAAAATCCCACCCACAAGCCCCATCCCTCCGAGCCCTGCCCTCTTAGAGCTCAGGCCCTCAAGGCACATCTCCTTGGTAAGTTTTAACCCGAACCCCTCCCCAGCGCTCGGCCCTGAGTCCTCAGCAACCCCATTGTTACACCCTACAATGTCCTCCACTCAGTGAGCTGGAGTGGAGCTGTCTGCATTCTCTCGGGCTTGGGATTCTGTCAGGAAAGAGACATACCCTGGTCTCTGGCTGGGTTCCAGAGTCTTTAGGGAGTATTGGGGGTCCACTTTAGGGGGTCACTCCTCAGTGCTGCTGGCAGAGTTCCTGAACCCTTTCCCTCCCTGTGATAACACAGGTCACCCCAGACTGTCCCCAGGCATAAACACCTTTCCCTCTTGAGTGGCTTTCTGGAAAACTACTATTCCTGCTACCCAAAGCTGTGGGGTCTACGGGATGGGGCTGTTCCTTCACCTGGCCTCTGTGGCCTATGGGAGTGGCCTTCTCCTAGTCAGGTTCTCCAGTACCCACCACTGGAAACTTAAGAGGCAAATACTATGGGTGCTACCTATTTTGCAGCTGAAAGAGCCTAGGATAGGTGGCAGCCCCTTGAAGACTCTGGGTAGGGCTGGGGTCCCAGCCAGGAATGAGAAAAGTGAACATCTTGTCTCAGGCTAGTCTGCTTGGGCTACTGTCGGGGTCCCAGTAGTTGAGATCTGAAGCCTGAGAAAGAGGTCACAGCAAGAACAGAGGTGGGGGCTTCTTGGGCCAGCTCTGCCCAGCATTCCCTGGACCATTTTCTCTGGCAGAACACAGTCACCTGAATGCAGAGTGTAAGGTCACACGAGATGGGTCCCTCTACAGGTTGGCAGAGCCCTGGAGAACCCAGGCTGCTTTTAGCACAAGGCAAGCCCTAGGAAGCGACTGGGTCCCCTCTCTGGGTCAGAGATTCTTTCTAGCCTCCCTCTCTCTTCATTTCCTTCTTCCATATCTATTGCTCTTTCTCCCTCCCTCTCTCTCACCATCCTCTTCTCCCACCCACACACCTATCTGTCTTTCCATTCGGCAATCTGCCGCACCATCTACTCTCTCCATCCACCCAGCCAAGCTTCTGTCTGCCCATCCCTTGTTCACCACTTCTGTATTCTCCTCCTGAGACTTGGGGGTACCATAGGACTTGTGGGGAGTCTGTGATTCTACTTGGGGAAATTGAACCATTGACCTTTAACCCTTACCCAGGAAACACTGGAGTAGTTTCCAGAACACCAGGCTTTCCTGGTTAGTATTATTAGCCTGTCCTTCCTCATTGCCTTGGCAGCCCCCAAGCCCCCCCGGAAGCCCCTAGTTCCCGCAATGGACTGGCCTTGCAGCCAGAAATGGACCAGGTTGACAGGACTATATTTATCCCAGCTTACTTCTCTGGTATCAATATTAAGTTACTGCCCTCCTGAAGCTGGGTCCAAGCAGGCCCCGCTCTGCACCTCAGGAGGCTGAGAGACCTGGTGGGCGGTGCAGGCAGAGGGGGAGGGAAGGGGGGCACAGGGCACTCACCCTCCATAGCGTCTGAGATGGCGCTGTCTGCGCTGCAGCTTGGCCTCAGGGGCCCCTTCTCCCCAGACGTGTCCAGGCTGCCGTTGCAGTCCTTGCTGTGGGCCGGGTCCCCATCTGCCTCCCCACCCTCCAGAGCCTGGGCGGCCTTAGCCTGTAAATCAGCAAGGACAATGAATGAAAAGTCTCACTCTGAGCCAGGGGGATGGACACATTGACTCCTACTGGGCCTGCTGGATGACAGGCCCTTTTCTTAGTTGATGCCAAATCCAGGGAATGTAGAGAAGGGGCAGCTTTCAGTGGTGATGGAGTGAGAGGGTAAGGACAAGGTGACTGGGGACCTTGACCCTGAAGACCCTCAGCCCTAGACACTGCTGGGCCCTGGACTTCGTACGTGTATGAGAAAGAGGGGAGCTGCTCTGTGTACAACCCGGGACCCTGTCTCTGCCTCAACAAAGACCCAGAAAGCACAAAGCCATAGACCTTGAATCTGGAGGAAGTTCACATTTCACTGTCCCAAACTCCTTGTAGTGTCACGGGGGAAACTGAGGCATCACTTCCATCAAAGCTCTCCACCTGGGGCTTTGTGCTCCTTTTGCTCCATAACCCTTCCCTCTTGCCCCTCCTCCCAGCCTGCCTGGAAGGAGCCAGCTGATTAAGCAGTCCAGGCCACAGCCCAGGCCGGGGGGCAGGGAAACCCTTGGGTCCTCACCCCAAGCTCTCTGCCTGAATCCACACCTTTTCTAACTCCTCCTGATGTTTTTTGAATTTCTCAAGCATCTGCTGAAACTCCTCCTCTTTCTCCTGGTCCTCGGCCAGGGTAGCTTCGTTCTGCTCGGCATAGGCCATGGCTACCACCGCCAGGATCAAGTTGATGAGGTAGAAGGAACCCAGAAAGATGATGACCACAAAGAAGATCATGTAGGTCTTGCCAGCTGCTCGAAGGGTCTGCGGATGAGGAAAGAAGGGAGGGGTCTCATGGCCTCCATGGGGCCCTTCTACATGGCCGTCGCTTAGGTAGGTAGGCAGAGAAGGGGTCCCTCACAGAGCCTGGGGATGTGGGGGCCTTGGAGACAACACTGCCTGCTCCATTTATTTAAAAAGCTATCTTCAATCTGTAGTTGGTTGAATCTACACAGGTGGAGCCCACAGACATAGAGGTCCAACTACCATTGTGGGGGGGCAGAGTTGAGTTTCCCGGCTGTCCTATTGGTTTCTCTGAGGCTTGGAGATTCCTGGGACCGAGTCTATAGTAGCCCCAGACCCTCAGCTCATAAATCAAAAATGGAAAAGGACTATGGTTTGTGGCCGGGTATTTCCTAAGAGCCCACAAGGGGACTGAAGGAGTCCCCTAGAGGAGACGGTGCAGTGGGGGCCCGGCCATTGTGGGTGGGCTCTGAAGAGCAGTGGTCCGGAGGGTATGGCTGCGGGGCCGAAGGGCAGAGTGAGGGCAGCTGTACCAGCTGGAAGAGGTTCTCCCAGTAGTCCTGGGTCATGAGACGGAAGAGTGCCAGGAAGGCCCAGCTGAAGGTGTCGTAGCTGGTGTAGCCATAGTTGGGGTTCCGCCCAGCCTTTATGCATTCATAACCTTCGGGACAGTGTCTGGTAGTGAAAGGAGGCACTGGATTAGGGATGGAAGAGAGCTGAGGACAGATGGAGGACTCCGGGGAGTGGGGGGTTCTCCATACATCCTCCAAGCACCAAAGCCTTTTATCCTTGCCCACTGGTTTCCCCACACTCCTATCCACTCCAGATCCCTGTCCCTAATGAATCCCCACCTCCCAGGATACCTGGGGTACTGTCGCCCCACAACTCACCCGGCATCACTGCTATTCCCGCAGAGCAGGGCGTCATTGGAGCCCTCCAAGAAGTAGAAGTTCTCTTTGGGAATGAGAGGCCACGAAGAAGACACGTTACCACATAGTAAACACACGCACACAGCATACACCAGCGGACAGATCTGTGTGCCCAAGGAGGCCACACAGACACTCCCTGTGTGGCCCCTCCCATCCTTTACAAACAGTTCCAAATTCCGAGATCCCCAGTGGGTAAACTGCAGGGCTCAGCTCTAAGCCATGCCGGCTTGGTGCCTACTGTGGTTATGAAGTCAGGATTTACCAAGAGCCTAACACGGGGCAAAGGGCTGTGTCTGTGTATGCGTTAGGCTACCTCATACTTACGTAACTGTAGGGATGGGGTTAGAATCTAGGGGCCACGGGAGCTGGAGAGATGGCTCAGAGGTTAAGAGCCCTGGATGTTCTTCCAGAGGTCATGAGTTCAATTCCCAGCAACCACATGGCCAGCAACCACATGGTGGCTCACAACCATCTATGATGAGATCTAGTGCCCTCTTCTGGTGTGCAGGCAGAACATTGTATACATAATAAATAAATAAATAAATAAATAAATAAATAAATAAATAAATAAATAAATACATCTTTAAAAAAAAAAAAAGAATCTAGGGGCCACAGTGAAGGAAGAACACCGCTTTAATAGAGACTATGAGAATGTGATGTGGGTTCATGTACCCATAAAGGACAGGCATGTGAACAGGACATGCTCGTTGGCAGCCCTACCAGGAAGGGAGCACAGAGTGTGGGGAAGGGGAATAGGGTACCCAAGCTACAGAAGGATGATGGATTTTCTCTTTGTACAGTGAGAGCTGTGTGTGTGTGTGTGTGTGTGTGTGTGTGTGTGTGTGTGTGTCAGGGCAACCTTTTTCTCAGCACCAACTGTACACTTTTTTTTTTTTCAGAGAGTCTCTTATTGGGACCTGGGATTTGCCAGTGAGGCAGGATTAGCTCGCTGTCCAGTGGGCTCCTGAGACCTGCCTGTTTCCGCCTGTCCAGGGCTGGAATCACAGGCATGTGCCACTGTGCCCGGTTGTTTACATGGCTTCTGGGGATTGACCTCGAGTCCTCAATCTTGCATGGCAAGCACTTTATGGACTGAGCTATCTCCTCAGGCTCAACAGGTGCAGGAGTTTAAAAACAGTGTGTCATTAGCACATTAAGGGAAGTTTTGTCACACTTCATTTGACAGGAGAGGATTTTTGTTGTTGTTGTTGTTTTTGAGACAGGGTTCCTCTGTGTGACAGCCTTGGCTATCTTGGATCTCACTCTGTGAACCAGGCTGGCCTTGAACTCACAGAGATCCACCTGCCTCTGCCTCCCGAGTGCTGGGATTAAAGACGTGCGCCACCACATCTGGTGATAGGAGAAGGTTCTAAGGGTCATGACTGAGTGACTTGTTGGAGACTACCCAAGCTGGCTAGTGATGGATTTAAGCTGAGACGGTGGCTGTGTGAACGGCCGGGGAGTCTCCTCCGGCCCCTCCTTCCTCCCTTCTCACCTTTGTTGTTGATGTAGGCATCCCAGTCGAAGGTGTAGTTGCTGGCCCAGCTCTCCTGGCTGCTCCAAGTGTCGTTGCCGTACCACGAGTCATTGCCGTACCACGTGTTGTTACCATACCACGTGGTGTTGGTGTCGTTCATGGGCGGGGGCCAGCGCACACACTTCTGCCGCAGGTTTCCCATGAAGAGCTGCAGCCCCACCAGTGCAAAGACGCTCAGGCAGAAGACAGTGAGGATCATCACGTCTGACAGCTTTTTCACGGACTGGATCAGGGCTCCTACAATGGTCTTCAGCCCTGGTCACAGCGAGGGGGACAGCATCAGCCGGGGAAGGGCGGGATGGTAGAGGACTCCGCCCTGAGCCTCACTCTGAGCCTCAGTCAACTCCGTCTCCAAGGCTGCTTTCATTCCTCACAATGTCTTCCCTGAAGCCTCCCAGCCCTTTTCTGAGTACCTCCTCTGTGTGGAGCTTGGCTTTGCCTGGAGACAAATGACCTCTAAGATTGCCTGACCCTCAGAACTACACAAAAGCATAGAGAAATTTTTAATAAATCTCACTGGGTTAGTACTCCCAAAGTATGTTCTCCAAGCATTGTCTTAAGCCTGGCTTAGGTTTTCAGAATCTGAGTGTTCACTTCTAGGCCTGGGTATGGTAGAGGGAGCATGTTGGCCCAGGCAGAGGGACCCCACACCTCCCAATACCTGGGATAACCGTGATGGTTTTCAGGGCCCGCAGCACACGGAAGGTCCTCAGGGCTGAGATGTTGCCCAAGTCCACAAACTCTGTCACATACCTGAGTGGGAAGTTGAGGTGGGGGTGTATCAGAGCTGGGACAGAAATCAAGTGTCTCTGTGTCCAGAATGAGGACAGCCGAAGAATTCTTGAAATGGGGGTTATCACAAGGATAATTTGGAGGGCAAGCCAAATAACACCCAAAGTTGCTGTTCTAGCCCAAGAGTTGGGAAGAACAGTGCTGAGCTTGCTGCTGGAGAATGGAGGAAAAGGACATCCCCACTCACCCACTGACTGTGGGGTTGCGAATCAGGCTGCCTCCTAAGGTGCACATGGTGTGAGGAGGGGACACTGACCTCTGAGCAGGGCCCTGGGAATGTCCTAGATCATGTGGTTCAGTCTGCACAAGTAATGGCCCCTGCCATCCCCCCACCCCCGTCAACGCCCTCTTTGGAGCTTACCCTTCTGGCCGATCCCACCCTAGTGTCAGAGCCCCCGCTCACGCCATCGTGATGACGCTGAAATCCAGCCAGTTCCAGGGGTCCCGGAGGAATGTGAAGTCATCAATGCAGAAGCCTCGGGCCAACATCTTAATGAGAGACTCAAAGGTGTAGATCCCTGTGAAGGTGTACCTGACAAGAAGAAGGCCAGTCGGGGCCAGTGTGTCGCCTGGTTATGTGTGTGTGTGTGTGTGTGTGTGTGTGTGTGTGTGTGTGTGTGTGTATGTGTGTGTCAGCTGTGGACTTTAGAGGAGGGTCACCAAGATGGCATATGGCTACCCAAGGCTGAGGACATTGGTGAGGGTGCTAACATGCCCTCCCCAACCATGGCTTAGGGTGTTAACTGTCACAGGGACAGTGTGTCTTCCCTGGAAGACAAGAGCAGTGTCACTCTGAGCACTCCGGGTACAGATCTGGGATAGGAAATCTGGGGAGGGGGACTTACTCCACGTCCTTGGACCAAGAAGGCGGGTTGCTCATGGTCATGAACACACAGTTGGTCAAGATGGTGATCATGATAAACATGCTGAACAGCGTGGGGGTGGGTCAAGGAAAGAGAGGGAGCAGCTGGGAAGAGGAGGGCACAGGAAGGTCGCCTGCCCGCCCCTACCCCCCCCCCCCACCTCTCCCGCTTGGGCAGGATATGCGTGGATGAGCACCTTGATAGCCACACGCCTGACGAAGCTGAAAGGGCTCAGCATGTAGAGGGCAGGCGTGGCAGAGAAACGGAAGATGGCCTTGCCTTTGTTGAGCACAATGAAGGTCTGAGAAAGGGAGAGAAACCGTGAGCCCAAAGGACAGACAGACAGACAGACAGACAGACAGGAGGCACAGAGAGAGGGGGTCCTCCCACACCCAGACCTTCTTGTCACTGTAGTAAGGGTCCAGGTCCTCCAGGGGGATGCCGATGACTTCAGGTGGCGGGTCCCCATAGATGAGTGGTAGGTTCTTGCCAGCTTCCAGGTCACTGCGTGGCTTCCGCTCAGGCTCCTCAATCTCCATTTGCTTGTTCCGCTGCAGCCGGGCCTCCTCCTCCACTGCCCGCTGCTCTATGGCTGCCAAGGACTCCGGGGTGAAGGGGCGCAGGCAGTGGGGACCGAGGGGTACCAGGGTAGGCAGAGATGAGCTGGCCATCCTTGCATCCTGGGCTCAGGGGCCAGAAGGATGGTAGGCAGCAGGGCAGCCGCAGCCCGTAGTCCCTGGGTTCTGGGTGGTCACCAAAGTCCTGGGTCTACTGTGTACTCCTCACTTCCTGCCTGCCCAGGGGTTGGGCCAGGGAGGTGGATGTACAGGTCTTGTTGGGGCTGGGAGATGTGCCTGCACGACCTGGGTGTGCTGCTGCACAGGCACTGGGCAGGAAGCATCCCCCACCCCAGGCCCCACAGTGCACTCTTCTCTGCAATAGGTTGCGCCACCTTCAGGATCAACAGAGAACGAACCAGATCCTCTTCAGCCTTGGGAACTTGCGGGCAATGCCCCAGTGTCCTGAGCTGTCTCCCGGGTTCAAACTCCAGGAACTGTATGGCTTCAGCCTATCGGGACAGAGAGAGAACCTGTACTGGCTGCATCCACACGATCTCCAGATGGACCAAGATGAGGGTCTGGTAGGATTATCCTAAAGCGCAGAGGGGCTGTGCTGGGCTAGTTATTGAAAATGGACTTAGGGGAATGATTCCTTCAGCAAACAGAAAGAATACTGGCCCAGCCACTGACAACCACTGAAAGGTCAGTATGGGGCTGGAGAGATGGCCCAATAGTTAAGTGCATATAAGGACCTGAGTCTGGATTTTCAAGGAAAAAAAAAAAAAAAAAAGATAGCCACATGAACAGTGCTGGGGCAGAGCAGAGACAGGAGGATTGCTGGGTCTTGCTGGCCACTAGTCTAGCTCCAGGTTCAGGGAAAGTCCTCCTTCAAAGAAATGGACAGGGATAAAGCAAAATAGTCAATGCTCTCCTCTGGCCTCTGCAAGCACGTGTGTACACACACACACACACACACACACACACACACACAGAGAGAGAGAGAGAGAGAGAGAGAGAGAGAGAGAGAGAGAGAGAGAGGACTATAAAGTTTATAGTAAATAGTTCTGGATTGTTTGGATCTTTAACTGGACCTATAAATATGATTGTTGATAGAGCATTTATTAAGATGATGTTGGTATATTCAGTTATGAAAAAAAAAAGGGCGAATGGAACGGCAGTATATTCTACATTAAATCCGGATTTACTATTTCAGATTCACCTTCTGTGAAGTCAAACGGGGCATGATTAGTTTCTGCTAGGGTTGAAATGTGTCATATTATTCCTAGAGGTCAAGTTGGGATAATTAGTCAGAGGGTTTCTTGAGTTAAGATTAGGGGTTGAGGGGGCTGGAGAGATGGCTCAGAGGTTAAGAGCACTGACTGCTCTTCCAGAGGTCCTGAGTTCAATTCCCAGCAGCCACAAGGTGGCTCACAACCATCTATAATGAGATCTGGTATCCTCTTCTGACCTGCAGTCATACATGCTGTATACTAAATAAATAAATCTTAAAAAAAAAAAAAAAAGATTAGGGGTTGAAGTGAGAATGATCTATTTATTAGAAAGACTGATAATAGAATAATTGCTATGGTGACTTCATAGGAAACTGTTTGGGCTACTGCTCATAAGGCTTGAATATAGAGTATTTTGAGTTGGAGACCCATCCTGATCATAGGATAGAATAGATTGATAAGCTGGAAGTAGCTAGGATGAATAGTATCCCTAGGTTTAGGTTAACTAGAGGGTGAGGTATAGGTAGTGGATCCTAGAACCTCTTCCCTAGCACAGGGACTCTGGCAGACCCCAGAGCGACATCAAGCACAGCCCTCTCACAGAAGACCCAGGCCCAGAGGCTCTGGTTACTGTAGATGCTTCTCAGGCTTGGTCAACAGAAGGAGCAGATGACAGGGTAAGGCCAGAGCCATTGGGCAGAGGTGGCCACACCCCTTGCCCAGCTACCCAGCTGCTTCTTGCCAGGCTCCAGGGAGTCAAGTTTCTGGGAGATGACTCTGCTGGTTCCTGTTTCTCAGCTAGTCAGTGACCCTGTGGTGAGCAAGTGCACACATACACACACTCAGGTCCGTGCTGAAACCCTTCACAGACACACTCAGCCTGTCCCATGACTTACCCTGACCCTACATACATGCTTGCATCTTGTTATATGATAATGCTGGCCTGCCAGATGGCCTTGGAGGGACCCACCCAGTCTTAAGTCATCTTGGCCACAATACCCCAATTCTGGTGCCGCTCTCTCTCCTTCACGGGAGCCTAGAGGGACCACAATAATCCAGTGTCACGGCCTGGCTCTGGACCAGCCCTCGAGGAACTGACCTCACCTGAATCACGGGAGCCCCGGGGCAGTCCAGTGTTTCTTCTCGGCTCACACCCCTGAGCATCCTGCCCTGCTCCCATGTCTTGAAAATGATGTGGCCCACCCCACTGGCCTACTTCTGGTCTCTGCTCTGAGAAGCATGTCCTTCTCTTCTCTCCCTGGGAGCACACACACACACACACACACACACACACACACACACACACACACACTTTTCCCTTCAAAATCACCACCTCCCAGCCCTCCCATCCTTTCGCCAACCCTGAAGCCTCTTCATGTTTGCGAGTTTTGCTGTGTGAGGGGAAATGAGCTGTATTCCCAGTACCCACACAGCGGCTCACAGCTGCCTGTAAGTCCTGTTCCAGGGGATTGATGCTCCCTTCTGACCTCCACAGTGGCCAGCCACAAACAAACACACATGCAGGCAAAACATTCATACAATAAAAGTAAATAAAGATATAAATTTTGTTTAAAAAACACATGCAGGGCTGAGTGGTGGCACACGCCTTTAATCCCAGGACTCAGGAGGTGGAGGCAGGTGGATTGTTGTGAGTTTGAGGCCAGCCTGGTCTACAGAACAAGTTCCAGAACAGCCAGGGCCACACAGAAAAACTCTGTCTAAAAAACCACCCCCCCCCCAAAAGAAGCCATGTCCACCCCCTGTAGCTCCACTTTGGTTTTGTTGTTTTTATTTGTTTGTTTGTTTGAGACAGGGTCTATCCTTGGCCTGGGGCTCAGTGATCAGACTGTTAGCTGACTGTGGAGATTTCTACTTCCTCAGAGCTGGGATTATAAGTATATCCTGATGCACCCAGTTTTGTCTGGGTTTTTTTGTTTCGTTTTGTTTTTGTTTGTTTGTTTGTTTTGTTTTGTTTTGTTTTCAGTGGGAGCTGAGGCTTGAACTCAAGATTCTCAAGTTTATGCAGCATAAACTTTCCTGCACCCTGCCCCCATTCCTGCAGGATTTTCCATGAGGCCTGTTCTCCCTCTTCCAGAAAACAAATGCTTCACGTCATCTCCTGCTTCTTTAAATGTCCACGCTCTCCCCTAACGTTCCTCTCGGATGGCCCGGCCTTTTTCCTAAATGACGCCAGCACAGAGTCAAGCCTCCAGACATGCCCACTGCTGTGCCCCTTCTTCCTTCCCCTCCTGGCGTATTAGAATAATAATAACCTGGCCAGGCATGATGATGCACACCTTTAGTCCAAGCACCTGAAAGGCAGAGGCAGCAGATCTCTGAGTTAGAGGCCAGTGTGGTCTACAGAGTGAGTTCTAGGACAGCCAGGACTACACAGAGAAACCCTGTCTCAAAAAACCAAACCAAGGGCCGGAGAGATGGCTCAGAGGTTAAGAGCATTGACTGCTCTTCCAGAGGTCCTGAGTTCAATTCCCAACAACCGCATGGTGGCTCACAACCATCTGTAATGAGATCTGGTGCCCTCTTCTGACCAGCAGACATACATGCAGGCAGAACACTGTATACATAATAAATAAATCTTAAAAAAAAAAAAAAAAAAAAACCAAACCAACCAAACAAGCAACAACAACAAAAACAATAATAATAATCACCACCATACGCTGGGCCTTCCACTTATACTCAACACCTGGGCCCCTGTGCTTCCTCACGACATCTTCCTGCAGTTCTTTTCTGTCTACTGCTCATGGTTGTCTGTCTTCTACATTAAAACTAACGACAGCCCCCACACCTCACACCTCCGTCATCCGTGTCCCTGTCTTCCTGTCTTGGAAAGTGTCTACACCAGCTGTCTCTACTTCCTTACCTTTTGCCCCCTCCTCAACTCATTCCAACCTGGCTGCCATCACCCCGCTCAACCGGAACTGCCTTTGTCAATCACTAACACTCTCCCTGCTGCCAAGTCCAGGGCGCACGTTTCTCTCCTCGCCTCCCTTGACCTCTCAGGAGCAGTCAACCCAGTTGGCCACAGCCCCTCTCTGGAATATTCTATTCTTTCAGCCTCCACGGGATCACACTGGTGATTTCTCTTCCTCTCTTGCTATTTCTTAATCTGTCGTACGGTCCTTTCTGTACTCAATCCTTCAAGTCGCATAGGGCTCAGCCTTCACATGTCTATGATGATAGAATGTGTCATAGAAATAAGATGACCTTTCCTCTCTGCTCCACACAGACATAGCTACTGCCCTCTGGACAGCTCCACAGTGCTGAGAGGCCCCCCAACTGGAACAGGACTTTTGTGGAGTTTCCATGGTCCCATACACTCTTTCTCATGCCAGAAAATGCATCCTGAATTCTCCTTTTCTCTCACTATGGGCAAAGCCCTACTAATCCCTTTTCACAATGCATGGAAACATACCTTTTCCCAGCTTCTCGTGACTATGCCACAGTCATTTCTGGAGTAGCCTGTTTCCTGCTACCATTTTTTGCCACTTATCCTCCGAATCAGTCCTACGAGGCAGCCGCTGATCTTTTTTTCTTCCTTCCTTCCTTCCTTTCTTTCTTTCTTTCTTTCTTTCTTTCTTTCTTTCTTTCTTTCTTTCTTTCTAAGATTTATTTATTTATTACGTATACAGTGTTCTGCCTGCATGTACGCTGCACACCAGAAGAGGGCACCAGATCTCACTACAGATGGTTGTCAGCTACCATGTGTTGCTGGGAATTGAACTCAGGACCTCTGGAAGAGCAGCCGGGGCTCTTAACCGCTGAGCCATTTCTCCGGCCCCAACCACTGATATTTCAAAACAAAAACTGGCTCCTGTTTCTGCTAAAACTCTCCAATAATCCCCCAGTGTGCTTAGAATACAACCTAAGCCTCCTGTGGTGACCTCCCAGGTCCTGGCACTCTGGCCCCTGCCTACTGGACCGCTATTGTCCACTGCTCTTACCCTGGTCATTGGGTTCCAGTCCTATTGGCTTCTTTGACCACTGGCTTTGTACCTGCCTTTGAGATTTTACCCAGCTCCCTTCTCTCTCTGGAACCCCACAGCCCTCCCTTTCTGTCTTCTCTTTCAAGAGAGTTCTTCTTCCTCTTTTTTCTACCAAACTCCCCCATGTTTTCCGTGACATTATTTTTCGTAAGTTGTAAATGCTCGCCTCATTTGTCTGTGTGTTCTCCACAGAATGGAAATGTCAACACGAGCAACTGTGTCTATCTAGGTCACCACGGCTAGTCCCAGCACTGGGCATGCAGTAGGTATTTAAATAGTGTTTGTTGCCAGGCACGGTGGCACATGCCTTTAATCCCACACTTGGGAGGTGACACAGTCAGATCTCTGTGAGTTTGAGGTCAGCCTAGTCTACATAGTGAGTTTCAGGCTAGCCAGGGCTACATAGTGAGACCCTGTCTCAAAACAAAAATATCAACAAAGGGCATATTGAATGAATGAATGAGTGAGGCCTTGGATACAGACCTTTTAGGGATCTCATAGGCTTTTCTATGCTTCATCCACCAACCCATCCGTCCATCCATCTGTCTATCCATCCGTCCATCCATCCATCCATCCATCCATCCATGCATCCATCCGTCTATCCCTCTATCCATCTGTTCACGTCTCAAAAGCTGAGCTGGCCATGAGTAGGGCTCAGCAATCCACGGTTTGATGCTAATGGCCGGGGGAAAGTGGGCCTGAGCATGCGTCGCTGTGACAAGATGATACAGAGCCTGTCCTCAAGAGGGGCGTTGATGGTGCTGGGGGAGTTCAGGTGGGTGAGCAGTTACTTCCAAGTAAGAGGAAGAGATACGACTTTTTAAAGCTGGCTCTCAATGGATGAGTAAGTTAGGAACACAGGAAGACAGAGGGGAGGACATCCCAGGGACAGGGGCAGCCAGGGCAAAGGCAGTCACTGGGAACCCGTATAGATCACAAAAGCCACTTAGGGAATGGGGTTCGGGAGAGGTGGGATGGGGCGAAGGGTTGCTGCCAGGCATGAGGGGACTAGACTTTATCTTGCAGCCTTGCAGAGTGCCTCCCAGGGGTGGGAGATCAGCTAGAGTCGCTACCACCCAGTACTGCCCACCACCCTTCCCATGAGTCTAACACAGCTGGGAAAGCTGTGCTGTTTTTAGTGGCACCGGTGGCAAGATGGAAGGACAGCTGCAATGTACGGATGTTCCTGACAGAGACAAGACATCGCCAAGACTCTATGACACCAGTAGGCTGGTCGATCTCCATGTGGCACCTCCGGGGTACAATGAAGCGTGAACACGGTAAGATGACAGGGCTTGGGTCTCAGGGCAACCCCTTGCCAGTGCATTTGACAATGTTTCAGAGCACGGAGAGAGCAGCTTTCACTCCCTTGTTCCACCCCAGGGAACTAAGACTCGGAGAGGCGCCACACTTCCCTGTCCTCAAACTCGTTCATTCGTTCACAGACTTCTGAGTTTGTGGTCCATGCCTGGCTCTGATCTTGGTCTAGGGCAGAGCACAGAGGAGGTAAAGTCCCTGCCCTCACGGAGCTTGCATTCCAGAGGGAGGAGGCAGGAGGTAAATAAGGGAGCAAATAAGATAATTTTAGCGAGTGATAAATGAGAGGCCGAGCCAAGGCTAAAGCCAACTCCTGGGAGCCAGGGCTGGAGCCCATTTAGAAAGTGCAAAGTCCCATCCGAACTGCCTTCAAAAAGGAAGTTCGGGCGGAAGTGGTGGGTAAATCAGGCCTTCCTGGGGGCCTGGTGCTGGTGAGCTGACCAGGACGGAGGTGTGGGGGGAGGGAGATCAGGATGGGGAGCCAGGCTGAGGCCAGCTGAGCCGAGGGTGAGGACGCTAGCCCCTCCTGGAGCAGGCCCAGCCCAGCATTGTCTCTCCCTGTGGGATGGCCAGATTGAAGCACCCAATTCCAGATATAGTCTGACCACAGAGGCCTTTTCTCTATGGTCTGGCCGCTCAGGGTGTCCATTCATCACAGATGGAGTCTGCAATCACTTTGAATCTTTCCCTAAGAGTCGTGGTCTAATTCCCTAGCCTGTAAATTATGTGACTGATTCTTCTCTTTTCAATCTGCATACACCTCAACAAAAATATTAGCCGATTAATACCAACAGTATATTAAAAAATTATGTACCATGGCCACATGGGATTTATCTCAAATATGCCAGGCAAGCTCAAAAGACTAATATAAACTTCATATCAATAGACTGAAGAAGAAAAATCACCAGATCGTATCAATGAATGTAGATAACAGTTAAAAACAAAACAAAATAAGCCCTAATCCCCATTCATGATAAGACCTTCAGCAAATTAGAAACGAGTTGATGAGCACAGGTTAGGAAGAACCCTACAGTTAACACTGACTTCAGTGGTGAGGAACTAGACGACTCCAAAACTGACCCAGGCAAAGGGGCTCCTCACTGCTTTTCAAGAGCACACTGCAAGTTTTACCTTTGCAATCGGAGAAGAAAAGGAAGGAAAAGACGTAACGATTGGGAAGGAAAAAATAAAACTGTCCTTGTTGACAGACGACATGATTGTCTCTGTCCAGAGTCAGAATTCATCACTGGAAACAATCACAGACAAGCTGCTGTGTAGAAGAAGTTGCTCACCCCCACCAATCCCCCCCCCCGCCCCCCCCCCCCCGCCCCCCGTGTGCCTCATTCTATGCACCTGGACATCTCCAGTCTTTTGTGAGGGAAGGTCTGCTGGGTGTTGGCAAAACAAAGCTCAGGATAGTCTCCTAAGCTCAGATGTTTTTGTACAGTTCCAGAACCTTCCCTTCTGGAAAAGCAATCCTTTTTTTGGGGGGGGGGGGTGTCTTCAAATATCCAGAAATTCATTCAACTGCACCAGCCTAAAATCTCTCAAGTGGTCTTGGCTATGCCCCTGCTATTCTGTGATATAAAAGCTACTGTAAGAAACTGTCTTGGAAGGCTGACCATAGGTGGGCATAACCTGCCCTGTATACCCCCCCTGCATACCCTTCCCCTGTCCCTTCAGCGTACACCTCCATGGGTCAAAGATGCCAGGCAGCCAACTGGATTTGTTCAGGGTCCAGCTACCACTCCTCTTACCAACTAGCCATGCCTTTATCTCTTGCAAGACTGCTCACCACTCACCATTGTCCAGCTGTTTTGTTTGTTTATGAACAAAATTACAGGGCCAGCTAGACTGCTCAGTGAGTAAAAGCACGTGTTAGCTACCCAAATCTGATGATCTGAGTTCCATCCCCAGAACCCATGGACAAGAAAGAGGTAAGGAGACAACTAACTCTGTTCCCACACACATGATGTAGTTACATGATACCCTGCCTATACATCTCTCTCTCACACACACAATAATGATAAATTTAATAACAAGGCGTGGTGGCACACACCTTCAATCCCAGCACTTGGGAAGCAGAGGCAAATGGATCTCTGTGAGTTCGGAAGCCAGCCTGGTCTACATAGGGAGTTCTAGGACAGCCAGGACTACACAGTAAGACTCAGACTCAAGAAATAACATAAAATGAACAAAATTATCTAAAGCAAGCTGGGTGTGGTAGTTTTCACATCTGTAATCTCAGTAACTGGAAGGGTGAGGCAGAAGGATTGCCAATGAGTTTGAGGCCCCTCTGGACTACGTAGTGAATTCCAGGTTAACCTATGCTACAGAGTAAACCTCTGTCTCAGAAACAAGCCACAGCCAGCCAGCCAAGAGACATTACCGAGAGCTCTAGGTGCCAGTGGAGATCTGCTTTAAGGGTCCCCTGCAGGGGAAGCTCAGATACAAAACACCCTGGGAGACTCAACCACACCAAACTTCCGTTCTGATCAAAGACAGCACTGCGCAGCAGGACGGACTGTTACCCAAATTCCCGGGTTCCCACTGTGGCCCAGCTCCACGAGTGAGAGGGTGGGGAGGGGGTTAGCTGTGTTACTTTTCTGCCAACACTTAGCCTGGAGAAGACAGAGAACAAGTGGCCCTGGCCTTGGCAGGCCAGAGCACAGAGGAAGGAAGTCACCGTAGGTCCCCCCTACCCCCGGCCTAACACTGTAGAGAAAACTACAGGGTGCAAGGGGCCTTGGAGGGTGGCCTAGAGCTGGGAGACTACAGCGGAAACCCCTGGGCACTGAGTGGTACCCAGAATGCAGGAAACCCACTGGGCTCATAGAGGAGGCTCATGAGGAGGTACGGAGGATTAGAATAAACCTTCTTTCCTTAGAGTCCCAATTCAACCAGCCTGCTCATGATCTAACCAGGGGACACAAATGACAGGGATGGACACATTATTTTGCACTGACTGTGTGCCAAGGGTGCCTGTCTGCCCACATCTGAAGCCTCGTCTGCAATCAGTCCGGTAGCCTGCCAGGCTCTAAAGAACCTCCAAAAATGTGGGGTAGTTCTCCCCCAATCTTAGGCCTTTCAGCTTGAGCCCTTGTTCTACCTGAGTGCTTCCTGTTGGCTCAAAGCCAGTGAAATAAGAACCACAAATGGGCTGTGTTCAGCTTTTGCCCTAGACCCCCCCTCTCCAATACCCTCACAGCTCTTTTATCCCTAGGAGAACAGCCCCAGGGAAGATTTCCTTCCCAGGCCTAACCCTTTAAGACAGAAAATGTGTATCAGGATAGAGAATTCCAGGCATCCTCCAACATGAGAAAAACGCCCCAGGGGTTGGAGGATTGGTTCTTCTGGCCCTAAATCTTGGGGCATTCATCTGACTTGCAATGTGTGTGAGGTGGCAGCATAAAGTAATAGTCCTGGACTAGGCTAGCACTCCCTACCCAATCAATAGGTAATAATCAGTCACCATGCATAATTCAGTGCATGCTGGGAATTGAACCCACAGCTTTATGCATGCTAGGCAAGTATGCTACCAGTAGAGCTACACCCCCAGCCCTGAGCTGTAGATCCTTCCTTCCCTCTCTTCCTCCCTCCCTCTGTCCTTCCCATCTTCCCTTCTCCTCCATTCCCCTCCCTCATTCCTTTCTTTTTCCTTATTTTTGAGGCAGAGTCTCATGTATTCTAGGCTGGTCTTGATCTTGCTATGTAGCCAAGGATGACCCTGAACTTCTGATCTTCTTACTTCTACCTCAGAAGTACTAGGATTACAGACCTGCACTGTGCCTGGTGTGTGTGCTGCTGGGGCTGAACCTGGGACCCAGCGCATGCTGGGAGGTGCATAGCACCAACTGAGCCACGTTCCCGGGTCCCAGATTCTCTGGTGACAACTCAACAGTGTGCCAACCCTCGTTTCACATGCTTCGGTCTGATTGTCTCAGCTAAGCATCTGAACAGAGCTTTCTTTCATGCCAACCCCATGTGCCCACCACTACAAACATGGCCTCCCTCCAGCCCTTTGGGGCATTGGCCTGGGCACAGTTGACCTACAGCACAAGTGGCCCCCTACACTGGCCTGGCTTCCAAGGGCAGGCTAGGGGTCTTGCTCGAAATTCCTTGAAAGGTGTGGCTACAGTAGACACCTGGCAGGCCTAGAAGGATTGCTTGCTTCTTGGGGTTTTGTGTTTTGGGCTCAGGGCCTGGGAACACGTGTCAACAGTCTGGCAAAGAAATTCTTGGATACTTCTTTTCTTTCTCTCTCTCTTCCTTTCTTTCTTTTCTTCTTTCTTTTAAGACAGGATCTCTACATGTGGCTTGGACTGACTTTGAACTTTCTATAGGTTGTACCACTATCCCTAACTGAAGTTTATTTTTACTGGAACCAATGAACTACCACATATACACAATCTCCATCCACTGTGGCCATGAACTACCACATATACACAACCTCCATCCACTATGGCCCATTTGTATAATCCATTCTCCCATTCTCTGTCTCTTTATCTCTCTCATCAACTCCATGACTCATTTCCCAGATCCCACTATGGCCTATTTACACACACACACACACACACACACACACACACACACACACACACACACACGAACGCTCACTCAACTCTGACTCATTTCCCAGCTGCTCAAAGGGGTGGGAAGACTGCTTCATTCTATCCAAGCCCGGGGCTTCCTGCCTTCTGTGGGCTCAAATCGCTCTACAGAACAATGCCCAGTATACAATGGTGCCCGCCCCCCAACTGCTGTTTGCACACACTATAGTCATGTGTGAGCCACTCACCTGCTCTGAACATGTCTGGGGTGGGGGGCCTGCCTCCACCAGCATGGCTCCTCCTCCTGGGTAATTCTTTTCAGGAACTCCCTGCCTCTGTTGCCCTGCCTTCAGCCTCTCTATACTGCACCACACTCCTCCGATCCTCCTAGAGTCCAGAGAATTCCAGGACCAACCTAGCTCTCTGTCTACTATGAGCCCCTGTCACACGGGGAGGGTGAGCTATCAGGCCTCCTTGCAGAGGCCCTGGGAGCAGGGACTGTGGCCACCAGCCATCCGGCAACACCTGAGATCGTCAAGGATGGCTGACAGACCTGCTCTGACGGCTGCCGCCTGTCCTCAGGCAGCCTGTGTTGCCTCTTCCTGCTCTTGGGGACTTTCCCTAGAAGTTGTGTCAGGAAAGGCTTCCTCCTTCTCCTCTTTGAGGTCCTTTTCCCTAAGTCAGACCGACTGAAGCCTGCCGACTTCAACAACGACACACATGAGTCAACAGTAGACCTTGCTGCAAAGGACTCCATGGGACGGCCTTGGCCTTGTCTATTTCAAAGCCCTCATAGCAACCTAGCTGGAAGTCTCCACAGTCCATGCTATAGAGGCCCTCACTTCCAGGGAGATCAGATAAGAAGGAAAAGATCCCTGACTTTCCCCACCCTTGGAGTGTGTGTTTGTGTGTGTGTGTGTGTGTGTGTGTGTGTGTGTGTGTGTGTGTGTGGTGTGCATACATGTGCGTATATGTGGGTTAAGGCTAGAGGTCACTATTCGGTGTCCTATTTTTTGGGTCTGGAGCTCATTGATTCAGCCTGATTAGCTGACCAGCAAGCCTCAGGGATCCTCTTGTCTCTACCTCCTAGTGCTGGGAACCGGCACAGCTGGCTGGGGACCCGAACTCAGGTCCTCGAGCTTGCGGAACAAGCACTTTATGGAGCGAGCCATCGCCTTGGCCTCCAAATCTTGGTTTCTGAAGGGTTCCCAGAAGCTGTAGCCTCTTCTCTCACTCCTGTGGTGAGGTGTTTTATTGTGTTTTCATAGACACCAAGAGTTTAATGAGCTCTTCTATACAGCTACTGGAGTTGAGATACTGCTCTGGGCACTCCAGTGCCCATGAACTCGCTGAATCCTCTCTATGATTTTGTTGTTATCACTTTGCTGATAGATGAGGCCTGGAAAGGGTAAGTGGCCTACCAAGTGCTCATTATGCAGTTAGTATTGGGATTGACAGCCGGGCCCTCAGCTTGTCCTAACCACCAGGCTAACCTGCTATTGCCAGGCTATAAGTACCCATCAGGGGCTCCTGAGCCGAGTCCAGTGACTATTGGGTTTTACCCTTCCCTCCTAGGCCGGGACTCCAGGCAGAGGGCCCTGAGACAGGGACATTGCCTCATCTGCCTCCCCCTTGCCCACTCTACTGCCTTTAGGACTCCTGGAGCCCCTCACTCCTCGGCCACCCTCCCCACCCTCAACCCAGGGTGTTGACTGAAAACTCAGGAAGTAAAAATAGCCAGTGCTGATGCTGCAGAACGGGGTGCACAACGGAGGCCAGGAGTGGGGATAAAGGTGAGAGAAACCCGGGTCCCCAGCTCCTCCCGACGGAACCACAGTGAGACCTGCCCTGTCCCTGCCTCAGTGGGACTGGGGACCCCTGAAAGAGCCACCAGACTGACCCAGAGCCCCAGAACCTGCCTCAATAACTCAGTCTGCATGGTCCCAGGAAAGCTCTGTCCCGACTCAGTCCCACCCGAGTTCTGCCCCAGAGAGCAGGGGCCTTGACCACTGTGGCTTGAGCCCTGGCCACTCCCTTGCAGTGTGACCCCCTCCGTGTCCAAGCATCTGATGAGGAGGTGTTGAAGATGTCGACTGCGTGGCCCGTGAAGCGTAAAGCTGTCACCCACACATCTGCCTCTGTGCCCCTCACGTCTCCTCCCTGCTCTCCAGACTTCATCGGGCAGCTGCTTCCACCTCTGGTCCCTTCTCTCTTCTCCATTCTGCTTCTTCCTGCCTTCAGCTGCACTATCTGCTCACTTCCTTCCACCCATGTTTCCTTGCTGTTCTGATGGCCGGAACTGCCAGGCCCCCAAGGCAGAGAGTCCTTGTCAGGACCGCTCACATCTCACCAGGAGATCCGGTGCCCGCTGTGTCTGAGTCAGGTCCTGTCTGGGGCGGACAGACGCTCTTGAGAAGTTACTGGAGCAGGCTTCTCATCTGCCCATCTTTGAGCAGGGGAGGTGACCCCCAGTCCTGAGTTCTGAAGCACACATATTTCCAAACCAGAAATGACAAGCAGGGCCAGGCTGGGCCTCCAAAGGTTCTTCATCCACCTTCTCCTAACGCCCTAAATCCCTGCATATAATCCTTTGAGGGATGCCTGGGCTACAGCTGACGGCAGGCTGCTGAGATCACTGGATGCAAGGTCTGTGGTTTCTGTTCTCTGTGAGCTGGACACTGAGTGGGGACTTGGGCCTGGCTTACCTTTGCCTGGATGCCCTGCCTGACAGGTTCAAAGGTCCTGGGATATTTAGCTTCTACCTTGTCCCCATCACTACCACAGAGGGTGATGCCTCATACCACAGGCAGAGGACTTGGGGGTAACCCCAGAAGTATCTGGAGGGGTCCTATAAAAAAACAACCTACCTACCGCTATCGCCAACCCCACACAACGTCACCCAGCCTCTGCCACTGTTAGGGTACTCTTGATACAGCCATAGCTATGGTGGCAGATGATTAATGACGACATATGTTGCTCCTGACACCTCCCCGAAATTCAGCCCAAACTTCCCGACCTGCTCATTGACAGGACCTCATCAAAGGCTCCCCATGCCTCTAGCCTTCCCAAGCTCTGCTGAGTGACTTGTTCATGTGCGAACTTCAGGAGATAAGGGTAAAGAGAGGGCAGGTGGAAGACTCCCTCCTGGTGGGGGAGTGGGGGCTGCCTCCTGACATTTAGAGGGTCTGAACCCTTGGACATAGCCTAGCCCCACATTGCTCTGACCTGGAGATCTCAGTCTCTACCCATATGAAGTCATATGTGGCCCAGGCTGGCCTTGAATTCATGGCAATCCTCCTGCCTCAGCCTCTCAAGTGCTGGGATTACAGGTGTATACCGCTATGCCCAGCTAAGACTGGGATGGATGCCTTCAGGACTTTCAGTAAGTGGAGCCTTCCGATAAACACCTGGACACCCACCTAGCTCTGGCCTCTCCAGGCAGTGTCTCCCAACTCTAGTCACAACTCTTCTCTGCCAGCCACTTCTGCCCACCCTGTCCTGGTGTCCTGGCGGTCCTACTCTTAGTAAAGGGGGTGGAGGGTTTGAGGTCTGCTGGACACTGCTCCCCTGACCTAGACTGGGAACCCATATGTCCTCAAGTTCTCTCAGGACTCTCTTGGTCCCCAGAGTTCCCTGAGTGCTATGACCCCATCTTTCCTCTCAAGGTACACTCTCTGGCTCAACATCCCACATCCCTCTTGGCTATATGGGGCTGCTCCCCTGGGCCCCCCTCTGCTATGTGGGACTGCATCTCTTGCCCCCCACCACCCCAGACTTGTCGGTAAAGGAGGCCTGTGGCTGGCAGAAGGGGCTGGACGAGGGCGGGACAGTGGGCAGAGCCTAGACTGGTGGCAGCCGGGATGTGTCCTCCGCTGGCATCTCATGGAATCCTCTTTCAACAGAGCAAAGAAGCCGCCACCACCCCCACCCGGCCTCCAGCCGCTCTCCTCTGCTCCGGCTTCTCCCAGCCTCAGCAAGCAGGCCAAGCCCACGACTCACTGTTTTGATTCTCCCTCACGTCCCTTCCTGAAGAAACTACAGCCTGGACCCTGTCCTTCGGGTCACCCTATGCCTGTCTGGAGCTAAGCTTTAGTCACATGCTATTTGTGACCAGAATGGGGACCCTTGCTCAGGGGACGGACAGCAGGGGCAGGGAGAACAGATGACAGGGCAGAGGAGGCCAGTCAGGGGACAGAGAGGGTTAGCACACAAGGGGCCTTGACAGGGCAGATCGGCAGAGCGGGGTCCAGGCACAGACAACAGAGTCGGGTGCGGAGAGGTCAGCGGTGCCAGAGCAAAGTGGTGACTTCCTCAGAACCATGCTGGGGTTGAGGCCAGGGTCACCTGTCTCTTGGGGTGACCCACCCCTTGGGGTACCAGGCTGGGCTGGCACAGGAAGGCATAGTACTCACTGTTGGCCAGGAGCAGAGCGGAGCGGTGGCGGACGAGCCCCGGGTGCCGTGCCCACCTCGGGCTGGGGCTGGAGCTCTGGGGGACTTGGCTGGGGGGCCGGCCGGCGAGGACAGCTGCTGCCGCTGATGTCACAGGGTCATGAGTGAAACCTGAGGACCGGGCCAATCTTCAGGTGGGTGCCTCAGCCACACTTCCCTCTTGGCGTGCTCCAGGCACACCCTGAAAGAGCTGGGTTCTGAGACCACACTGACCCAGGAGTCCAGACCCTGACACACCCATCCACACAGGGGCTCACATGCAAACACACACACACACACACACACACACACACACACACACACACGAACCTCCCCCATCCAGGATCTCTCCCAACCTTGGCAAACATAATGAAGGCTCATTTTTGTACCCAATCTCCCTCCTAGTCACTTCTAGAGGCACTCCCAGGAGACAGGCTGCTTCACACACTCACACTCACACACTCAGTTTGGCTCACACTCACGTGTAAACTTTCCACACACAAATGCTGCATGTCCATGCTCTCAGCAACACATACAAATCACTTTTCATTCATGCACCCACACCCACACCCACACACACACACACACACACACACACTCCCAGGCTCACACCATAGTCTTGTGCAAATCTTCAGGTACGTACCCCCCAAACTCTATATTTTCAGCCACATCCATGCCAGATAACGCAAAATGCTGCATGTTATGGACACAGGTTTTAATGAAGGAAATGTGTGTTTACGTCCGTGCTTTCTTGTATTTTCACTGACGTGATTTGTGTGTGCCAATGTACTCACTCCCGTTCACATACACAGGGACTGCTAGTGCAATCAACAGATTTTTATGAAGTATTTGCCCACATCCCCCACATCTCACACACACACACACACACACACACACACACACACACACGTGAGCGTGCACATTCACACCCAACTGTTTAACAGGACCACACAGAGGTCTCAAGAGGCATTTGTCTGCCTCCTCCCCCACCCCCCAGCTGGCAAGACATCTGTCCCTTCAGGCCTAGGGAGGGGCTGTGGTTGGGAAAAATAAGATTGGCTTAGCTGCCGTGGTCACTGTGTAGATGTGGCGCCCCCTAGTGGAGTTGTTATGAAGTGCCCCATCTCACCATCTCCAGCCTGCAGGAGCTGTGGACTTTTGTCCCCTCCCCGCTTTCCAGACCTTCCAAAGCAGCCTATCTTGACTATGCTGTGTCCATTCCTGTCACAGGCAGCTGCTTCTAACCCTCAGCAGACTGAGCTCTAGGGCAGAGTGTGCTTTGGTAGGCTCAGGGGGGCCTGGCCCGGCAGCCACCCACATCTCCTGGAGGATCCTGTACTCTTTCTAGAGCCTCTGTGGACAGAGCTTTGATGTCACTGAGCCCTGACTGTGGTGCTGGGCCACTGTGCCCATAGAAGGTCACTGACACTCTGAGCATTTTGTAAGCTAGGGGTGCACATTGGTCTCCTCTACACACATTGGTCTCCTCTACAGGTCCCTCCCTGGCTGGGGGATCAAATCCTCCCTGGAAGCTGTGATTTACTAGTCTCCTAAGTATTTCTTATTTATTTATTTATTTATTTATTTATTTATTTATTTATTTATTTATTTATTTATTTATTTATTTATTTATTCATATTTTATATGCTTTGGTGTTTGGCCTGCATATATATCTGTGTGATGGTGTCAGATCCCCTGGAGCTGGAGTTACAGTTGTGATGTAGGTGCTGATTATTTCTTTTTAAAAAAAAAATATTTTTTTTATTTTTATTTTATGTGCGTTAGTATTTTGCCTGCATGTGTATCTGTGTGAAGGTGTCGATTCCCCTGGACCTGGATTTACAGACGGTTGTGAACTGCCATGTGGGTGCTGGGAATTGAACCTGGGGCCTCTGGAAGAGCAGCCAGTGCTCTTAACCTCTGAGCCATCTCTCCAGCCCTGAGTATTTCTTATTCCAATCAAGTTACAGTATAAGTCATTGTGGACCCTGAACCAAGCAGACTGTGCACCTATTTCATCCCCATCCTATCATAGGAGCAAACCAAAGACAAACAAAACTCCTTTTCCCTTGAGCTATTTTACAAGTTACAGTCACCCACAGACAAGAGAATTCTGCAAAGAAGAGCCACCTTCTAGAAAATCCCACCCTGACCCACAGTGAGTGAGTGTGCCATCCATGACCTCTCCAAGTCTGAGCACTCGGTTTCTTTCCTAGGTCAATTGGTCGCGGTGACTTCCTAGGACCTTCACTAGATGCTCATTCATGGTTGATGGCACCTCAGTTCCAGAGATCCTGTGGGGTGCGGGGGTGGGGGGCTCTGAAACTCCATTTTGTAGTTCCAATGGGTGAGACTCTAGAAAGAAGTTCCCATCCCAGGGCATCCCATCAACACAATACTTAACATGCCCCCGAAGTACTACCAGCTACATGTTGAACAAAGCCACACCCCCACAAACCACTCAAGGACAACTGTGACTGGTAGAAGCAGTGCGGCGAGAGCATGTATTCGGGGTCAAATTCCCTTTGCTGGTGTGTTGCCTAGACTCCGTCTTGCCCATACATTGTCAGCCGCAGAATTCTGCAGACCAACGTTACACTTCCTTTAAGCCTCGGACTCCAGCTCCTTGCTTCTTTGGAAATCGGACCCTCCAACAGGGCCGGTTGCTTTCTGCTGCTCTGGTTCTTCCTTACTGTGGCTAACGTAGACATTGAGACTGTCCCTGGAAGTTTTACACAGGGTCTTTTCTGGTCATTTTCCATATGAAAGCAGGAGGAAGCTGTTCCTCCCTCCAGGTGTATGATCTGTTTGGTTGGTTTGGTTTTCTGAGACAGGGTCTTTCTGTATAGCCTTGACTGTCCTAGAACTGGCTTTGTAGACCAGGTTGGCCTCGAACTCAGAGATCTGCCTGCCTCTGCCTCCCGAGTGCTGGGATTAAAGGTGTGCACCACTACCACCCAGCCTAATTATTACTATTGGACACTGAATAATGTTCGATTCTCAGTTCTTTCACTATAACACTGTGGGACCAGAGGACTGGCTCAGTGGGTGAAGAGCACTGACCGTTCTTGCAGAGGACCCAGTTCTAGTCCCAGCACCCACATAGTGGCTCACAGCCATCTGTAACTCCAGTTCCAGGGGATCCGGTGACCTCTTCCGGCCTCTGCAGGCACCAGGCCCACACGTGATGTACTGACATGCATGCAGACAAAACACCCATATGTATAAAAAACAAGTAAGTAATTAATTAAAAAATAACACTGTAGCTGGGCAGTGGTGGCACATGTCTTTAATCCCAGCACTCGGGAGGCAGAGGCAGGTGAATCTCTGAGTTTGAGGCCAGCCTGGTCTACAGAGTGAGTTCCAGGACAGGCTCCAAAGACAGAGAAATCCTGTCTCAAAAAACAAAACAAAACAAAAAAGACAAAAAAAGGTGAAGCCTCCATATGTACACACGAGTATGCACACTGGCACACAAACATGCACACACACATATAGACACACACACAAAATGAACAAATAAAAACCCAAAGACAAAAAGAAGAGTCTCCACTGAGGGACAAATACGAAGGGAAGAGTGGAGGGTCCGACATCTGAAAGAACATTATCGTGGACAGGGAAGGAGCTGGCAAGTCACCTCCTCCAGAACTCTCCAGAGCTCAGGCAGCCATTTGGGAATGTCTCCGCCTTTGTATGGCGATGGTTTGATTTCCAAAGCATTTGAATAGGGCACACCAGCTTCCCCTCAGCCTTGTGTTCTAAATGCAGGTTTTACACAGCATCTTTCCAGGGCTTCTCTGTGGGAACGCAGACGTGGAAGGAGGAGACTGGTGTTTAAGTGGGGGATCCCCCAGAGCAGACCCCGTTGCCGGAGCTGGGAGACAAGCCCCATGGCCAGTGGAGAAAGGACACGGACAGACTAAAAGCCAGCAAGGCGCACACCCCGGAGTGGGCTGGCACGGGTAATGTGGGTGATGTCACTAACGTCCATAGGTGTCCCCGAGAGAGTCTCTATGAGACTCACCTTGGCCAACCCCAAGGAATACCCCCTCTCTTATTGCTGGAGGCTCCCAAGCCTCCTGGCCAGTCTCACCTGTGGGTAGGAAATGTGGAGAGCCAGGCGAGTGTGGGAACCAGTCACAGAGGACCTGGTTTGTGGGGAGGCAGGTATCCACAGACTCTGTCGTTGATTCTCTCCCTGTCTCTCCCCCTACACACACACACACACACACACACACACACACACACACACACACACGGCATGCACACTCCACAAATATACAAGCATATACCTACGGTTTGTGTACCTGTATGGAACTAGGGATGAACCTAGGGCCTCACGGAGCCAATGGAGCTACTTCCTAGTCCTCGACATGTGATTTAAAAAAAAAAAAGATCTTATCCATATTAATCTCCAGGAAGACCTGACCAGAGATGGAGTCTGCAGTGAGGAATCCAAGCACAAAGGTCACCAAAGGAAATCTTTAAAAACAAACACAAAGAGGCTGGCGAGATGGCTCAGTGGTTAATAGATGGTTTCAGTTCCAAACACCCTCACCATAGCTCACAGCCATATGGAACGCTTATCCAGGTGGTGCAATACCCCTTCTGTCCTTCAGGGGCACTAGACACACATGTAGTATAAAGCCACACATGCAGGCAAAACACCAAAACACATAAAAGAAAATTAAAAATTAAAAACAAACACAATAAGATCCTACTGGTCTTTTTCAGTCCACTTTCTTTGACATCTTTCCACATCAATACAGATATGCCGTAGCTGAGCAGTAGTGTATTGAGAGGCTAACACACACACACACACACACACACACACACACACACACAGACAGGCTTTGTTATTGAGAATTGGGGCTCTGGTTATGATTCAGTTGATTGATAAAACATTTGCACTCATGAAGCCCTGCCCAGCATCCCATAAACAAGGTGTGATGAGACCTACATGCAATGCCAGCATTTGAGAAATACAGGCTGTGGGGTGTTAAGGAGTTCAAGGGTGTCCTTGGGCACATTTGGAAGTTGAGGGCAGCCTAAGATACCCGAGACTCCACTTTTACACTGTGGTGTAAGAAGCAGCAACCTCTATGGGAATGGTTTCCCTTCTGGCTGATCTGCAGGGCACAGCGACTTCCTCTTGGACTGTTTTGCTGTTCTCTTCACCTAACCCTCATGCCAGGATCCTGGGGATGGACCGGTTGGTGAAGCTGTCACTGGACCCCTTTGTCCCCTTCCTAATATGGCCACATGAATCAATCTCCTTTTTCCACATTTTTACCATTAATTTTTTTTTTTTTTTTTTTTACTTTTTTGATTTTTTGAGACAGGGTCTCTCTGTGTTGCCCTGGCTGTTCTGGAACTCACTCTGTAGACCAGGCTGGCCTAGAACTCAGAGATCCATCTGCCTCTGCCTCTGGAAGTACTGGGATTAAAGGTGTGTGTACCACCTAAGAAAGCGAATTTGTCTTTTTAATCAGTTTATCGAAGGTGGCTGTCCAGGGCTGAGAGGGCAGAGGTTCTGACCCTGATAAACCCAGTAACAATATCTCCAACAGACAGGGGCAAAGGAGGAGCTGGGAATGTTCCTTCTGGCTCTGCACTCCAGGACTGTGGAAAGGGGAACAGAAGTGGATCATGGGTGTGTGTGTGTGTGTGTGTGTGTGTGTGTGTGTGTGTGTGTGTGTGACTTTGGTGTTAATCCCAGCTTCCTGTCGGGACTGTCCTGACTGCTGCTCAGGGCCTGTCTTCGGATGTCACAGCTGCGGAAATAGATCCCCCCTCTTCACCTGTTCTTAAGCAATAGACACTTGGCTAACTTCCTGTCAGAAGAATGCATGCTTTGGAAACACAAGATGGTGCTGGGTTCTCCTGAATGCCCACCTTCCCCACCTCTGAGGGAGTAGTGAACGGCTCAGCTTTTGAGGAACTGAGTGAATCTGCAGGGGAGACATAAAGACCCCCAGGCACTGTGGGACAGAGCCACAGCGTGTTTGGTGAATTTGCCCAGTGTCTGCCTGGTCCCCCTCCAGAAACCACTGGGTCCTTAGGACTCCCTCTCCTAAGAGTGATTTGCAGAGTGACAGTGAGTGGGTGCTCTGCCCTCCTCACCTGCCTCACACTCTCATGCCAGGTCCTATACAATTTTCTATTCCTATGGGACCAGGAAACAAAGTCACCCTAGCTTCTCACTCAACAAACATGGGTCCCCCAGCGCCAGGAGGAGTAGGGCCAAAGTCTGGAGAACCCCACACAGGGGCCTGAAGGTGGATCTCCAGAAGACAGACCTGAGCCTCAGAATCCCCAAAGACCCCACAATGCGGAGGAAGAGAGCCAGGGTGAAAAGACCCCATAATCCGGAAGAGGAGGGCCAGGGCGGAGACTTGGGCTGTTTCCCAGACACCAGGCATCCTAGGCTGGGCGGGTCAGTGTACTCCTGGGAGGAGCCCTCCCTGGCGTCCCCAGAGCTGCCAAGGTAACTGACCTGCTAGGCCATGGCCTCCCTCGGGAGTGGGAGCTGGAGCGGCGCCCCATTACAGAGTGCAGGCCCCACGGTGAGGCCTGAGCCCAGGAGCACAGGCTGTTGAATGGGAGGTGGGGTGGAGGCCGCGGAGCTGGGATCCGGGTAAACTCTGGGGCACGGGGGCATGGGGTGGGGACAAGGGGGGTCCCAAACCGAGAGGAAGAGACCGGACTGGGAGGAGGGAGGGCATGAGGTGCAGAGACACTGAGGGGGAAGTGGGGGGCTCCCGACATGCCTCACCCCTCTTCTCCCTGGTTTGGCTGAGTCTCCCCACTCATGTCCCCAGCCCTGGGTGACCATCTTGCAGCCTTGTCCTTGGACTGTCCCGACTCCTCTGCCTCAGCCTAGCCGAGTCAAGGAAGGTAACTCCCCTGGGTGGCTCTCCTGACTCCCCTCTGCCGCACACACCTGAGACCTCCCTCCCTGAGCTGGTTACCTCCTGTATAAATGCTGTGAGGTGGGAAGGACGGAACCGGGTGGAACAGGGTGGAGGCCGGCTGGGTCTGTTGAAACCTCTTCCCCAGACCTGCTGGAGCTCATGATGCTGCAGAATGCCCAGATGCAGCAGCTGCTGCTGAGTCAGCTGGTGGCCCGAGCCCTGAACCCAGGGCCAGAGTGGTCCAGCCCACAGGTGTGTGAAGGTGGGGCCCAAGGTGCAGCTCTATCTAGGGGTCCCCCACCTGGAGAAAAGAGCACAGAATAGCAGCAGGAAGCTAGCCCACACCCCTGTCTGGCTGAGTCCCTTTGCCGTCTACTGTGTGCCAAGGCCTGGTGTCGGGAGTTTCCAGATCTCCACTACCACCCAGATGTTGTCCAAAGCTTTCCTTCTGGACATTTCTCTGTGTAACTCAGGTCCCAGGAGGGCAGGTACCGCTGGAACCTGGTGCAGAACTCTTTTTAGGGGCTTGGTTGCTATTTGTCAAACAGATGAATGGGTGAGGAAATGGCTAGGTAGGTTGTGACAAGCAGATATGGAAATGTGGCATGAGTGTACACCTGAAGGAGCGGAGGAAGGGAAGGAGAGTCCTTGGGGGACCACAGGTGACCTTAGGACCGTCCCTAGAGAACCAGGTAAGATTCTGACCCAGGATGGAGGGAGTAAGGGGTGTGAGGTCTGAAAAAGGAGGACCCAATGGAAAAGGGGCTCTGGGAGACCAGGAGGGGTTCAAGGAGGGGCCAGCTGAGGAGTTGAGGGAGGTGGAGATCTTGAGTCAGGGCTGCTACCCCTAGGCCCTCTGAGGCCCTGTGATGAGCATCTCCTCTCCTTGAGGAGCCCAGAAAGATGCAGGAACAAAGGCAGATTTACAGACTTCCGGTACCCACTCTGGAGTCGCTGGGATTCTCCCAGTGAGTCCCTGAACTGCCTCTTGTTAGCTCTCAGGGGATTCAGGTGAGTTGCTTCACCTCTTAGAGACTCAGTTCTCTCTGCAGAGTGATGGATGGGGTGGGCGTCTCCAGAGCGCCTTGCCTGCACGCAGAGAAAGCTCACTAGACAGTGGCCTTTCCGCTGATGACCGTGTGCAGGAAATAGTACAGGAGATGGAGGTGGAGGAGGCAGAGCAGTGGGGGCAGGGAGGGCTGAGCCTGTGCCACACACACCCCCCTTCACTTTGCACACCCCCAGGTCTATCCAGACAGCCAACAGGAACAGGTGGAGGAAGAGATGGAGGCCCAGGAGCAGGGGCCTTTGGTGTTCCACCATCACTATTTGCCTTGCCCCGTGACCTCCTTGGGCCCCACGGCACTCTGGCCAGCCTCTTTCCTCCCTGTTCCCCCACACCAGCCTCCCTGGCAGGGCGCACCTGGGATTCAGCGCCAGCCCCCTGCCTCCAGGCGAGGGGAGGTGTAAGTAAGACTGGGGGGGGGGGGGGGTTGGGTGTGGCCAGGTCCCTGATCTAGGCTGAAAGAGCTGGCTTGGGGGTAAAGCCTCAAAAGCCGCCCTGGGCCTCTGACATGGTCTTTCTTCTCTCTCTCCCATCTCAGGAGAGATGTGCCCCCACCCCCGCCCCCCAGTGCTACAGGGACTGTTGGAGCGGATGTGCCCCCGGCTTCAGGTCAGTGGGGCCTGACCTGGGGCAGACTGGGATGTCAGAAGGGCCATGTGCTCTGTGGAGGGGGGCTCCTGCCAATCACTGCCTGTCCCATTCTGTGTTCCTCCTTGGGGTCCACCAAGGCAGGAAGGAGCAAGCTGAGGGTTCTGTTTCTCTAGACTACTACGACGCTGAGAGCCTGCCGTGAAGACAGACGTTCGCCAGGCCTCACCAGCTTCTGCACGGGGCTGCCAAAACGCTGGAGCGACTCTGCACCCATGCCGGAGACCTTCTGACCCACTCTGCCCCAGCCAAGCCCTCTACCCTGGGGCATCAGGCTCTCAACTCCACTGCTATCTTGAGCAGGTTCTTCTGCATCGAAAGCTCCTTAGAGCCCCTCCCTGACCCAGAAGCCACGTAAACCCAATTGATCCACTGTTTCCTGTCTGGACCAGAGTAAGGCCCTGATACCAGAGCCCCAGCTGGCCTTTGCCCCCTCTCCTCTCTGTGGCATCACCCTTGGGCCTGAAATAGGGCAAGGGAGAAGAGGGTGGCTTGTGTCTCCAAATGCCTTTTAAGGCCCTTGGAGGGCAGCTTGGTTGGGGAGAAGGCCAGCTCAGGAGACCCCTGCGGCGGACTCGGCTTCCTCTAGTCCCCTTTCACTGGACTCTGTTGGCAGAAAGGAGAGTCAGAGCTGGGTCCTGATTCAACCAGGAACGGCCTCAGGTCCCCAGGGCCATGTGCAAACAATGTCCTCCCGCTCATGAGATCTCAGTAGGAAATTGGTTGCTAATGGTGTGGGTAGATGTCTGGGGCCTGGGCTACAGAGGCTCTGTTAAAGCCCTGGGAAATAGCAGGGAGGCGAGAAGAATGGAGGAGACACGTGAGCAGTTGACACTTAGTACCTTCCTTGTCACAGGTGTTGTCTGTTAGCCCAGGAGCAGACATGGAGGGCACAGGGTGAAACCCAGGGATTTGTATTGAGGCTCAAAGAAAGAAATGTCCCCAGAGTCTTGTGCTGCTGCCACAGTCCTTCAGCCCATGCTGGACCACACCCCGAGGGCGCCCTGTTGAGTTCCAGCAGCCACCAGGGGCCAGGGAACATCAGCTCACACAGGACGTTGCCGGAAGGCTCGGGGCAGCCTCCTCCAGGCAGCTAGCACCCCATAGGTGCCCATCCGCCTCCTGTGCCAGTGCTGACCGAGGATAAAGCAGAGTAGGATGGATGTCACAAATAAGAACAGGAGTATTGACACCACTACGATTATGATGACCATCTGGTTGTCCTGCATAGGCTCTGGGAAGGGAAGAGACAATAGGTTTAGAGATTTTCAGGTGCCAGACACCCCAGAGAGTCCACCCATCACTCCTTACCCACTTATGCATTCCACAGTCAGCCTGGTAGTGGAGAGCAGTGGCATAAGGTGTCTGCCTCTAGAGTGACATAGAAGGAAGGTGGCCTTCACTCTAGGCCATCAGGCAGAGCAGACAACCCCTCTTCCAGCAGCTCCTGAGGCCAGTATGTAGAGGCTGGACACCATGGTGTTGTGGAATATTAGTTGAAGATGTGTTACATGTGTCTATGCTGTGGAACGTTTGTTTAATGATGCAAAGATATGTTGCATTCTTTTAGGTTGCATTTGTTTAACTCTGTGAAGCTGTGTTACTCTGCCTGTCTAAAACACCTGATTGGTCTAATAAAGAGCTAAATGGCCAATAGCTAGGCAGGAGAAAGGTTAGGTGGGGCTGGCAGGCAGAGAGCATAGATAGAAGGGAAAAAAAAGGAGTGAGAAAAGGAGGAGAGGATGATGCCAGGGGCCAGCTACCCAGCCACCCAGACATGGAATAAGAAGGAAAGAAAAGATACACAGAAATAGAGAAAGGTAAAAGCCCAGAGGCAAAAGGTAGATGGGATAATTTAAGAGAAGCTGGCTAGAAATAAGGCAAGCTAAGGCCAGGCATTCATAAGAAAGACTAAGTCTCTGTGTGATTATTTGAGAGATGGGTGGTGGGCCCCCAAAGAGAAAAGAGTAAGAACACCAACAACGCTATGGCCTGGAGGACATCACACTCATGTTTATACCCCGCCCCTTCTCAGGCAGAGCTGAGTGAATTTCAGGCAAGCTCATTACAGCAGGCTTTGGCCACCAAGTGTCACAGAACAGCAGTACTCTGGGGAACCTGTGGCTCAGGCCAGCCAGCCTTCTCATTGTAGAAAGGATGGTCATAGCTAGAGAGAGCTCACTACCATGGTCAAGACTACACAGCTCAATGATGGCCAAGCCACTAACTGAGCTCTCCTGGCTTCTGGAAAAGTTAGGGTTCAGCTTGGAACTTGGAGAGACACCCAGCAAATCAGGGAAGTAAGAGGGAGCCCTCAGGAATCTACATGCACATCAAACCACCGAAGAGTGGGGTTCATGGGTTTTTCTTCCCCACGGTGCTAAGCAGGAGCGCCATCTCCGACCCTCTCGGCCCATAGAGTCTTCTTACCAAAGACTTCAAGGATCTGGGACTCTGAGATGCTGCGGATTATGTGCCCACCATGGGGCCGCAGGTCCAGCTCAGCCTGGCAGGAGAAGTTGAGACCATCCTTTGCTAGAGCTGTGCTGTTGAATATGGCTATGGCCTTATGTTCAGTTCCCTCGAAGGTCTGGTTCTGCAGGGTCTCCCTGCCACGGAGCAGAGTGAGGGTCAGGCTCTCAAGGGGCTTCACGGCTGATGCTGTGCACTCAACGGTGAAGGCTTCACCCACAACCACCCGAGGGGGCTTCAACCTCAGGGTGACCTGAGACGGAGGTTCTGTAGGAGACAAAGAAGGAAGGCCACTCAGGACGGAACTTTGTCCCTGCAGGCCCAACCTGGTCAGGGCCCATCTCCTGCTATCCCAGGTCCCTAGCTGGACTTGAGAGACAGGAAGTGGACTGGGACTTGGCCTGCTCATTGGAAGGAGGAGGGGGAAGTGGAGGAGGAGGAGGAGGAGGAGGAGGAGGAGGAGGAGGAGGAGGAAGCGGAAGTAAATGGTAGAGGATGTCCTGGGTGCTGGTTCTGTGGGCATGATTTGGAAAATAGAAATGGGGGCTACAAAGAGAAGATCCAGAGATTGTAGAACCAGCTAGAAGATCTGGACCTGTCTCCATCCCCTCCAAATACTAAACACAAATTTTCCAATTAAAGAGCTGGCCGTGAGCATTTGGAAGGGAGCGCTTCCGCACGTGGGCCCTTGAGGAGCTGACCTTGAGGCTCCTCATGAAGCTGGGGCAGGAGTCGGGTTGCCTCACTTATCCAATCAGTTTAACGACCAGCACAATTCCAGATCCCCTGAATAAGGGCTACAGCGGTATCCTGGTTCCCTTTCAAACTAGAACGCCTCTCCTCCACTCACCCCCACCCCACTTAGGATTTAGAACATCTTTCCATTTTTTGGTCCATCAAGGTTGGTAATGGGTTGCAGTGAAAACCTGGAGGTAAGACATTGGGAGAATCCTGGCTTATTCCAGCAGGTGTATGTATACAAGGCTCATACATTTGCCACAGGTCCTTGGGGTGTGTGTGTGTGTGTGACAAAATCCTGCTCGGTACTTGCACTTTTTCGGTATTCTGTAGTAGTTCATCTCATGATGCCCAGTAGCGCCTCTGATTCTCACTGTCTGTGATGCCTATGGGAGTGCTCTGGTGGCTGAACCAGGGATGCCCATGGAGTGCTCTGGTGGCTGAACTGGGGTAGGAACTGACTTCTAGATCTGTGCAAACCTTGGCCAGACTGACCTTGGAGCAAGATTCAAAACCTGCACGGTCTGCTTCTGAAGTATAGGAGGACTCATGGAGTCTACCCAAGGATAAAAGCAGATCCTGAGCCCACAGGCCTGACCTGCTTGTGGTTCAGGAGCCCAGGGAGATGAGAACCATGATGAGAAGACCCAGGAGCGGTCACTGAACAATTTTGGGACTGTATAGTAGACATGGCTCCGCCCTGGGAGTGGAGGCCCGTGTATAGATACTCACGGTATACTGTGATGTTGAGATCCGTAGAGTACTGCCTCTTCTCACAGGTGAAATGGCAGAGGATATTCGTGTCATTGGAGATGTTGGAGACTAAGAACTGTTTCCACTTGCCTTGAGGGTGCTGTTCCAACATTATCTTACTCATAGAGGTCTCCAGACCACCCTTTTCCGGATTTTCACAGCTCGTGCTGCAGTTGATTTTCCAAGACTCTGTGGCTTCCACTGCATGCTTCTCGGACTGTATGTAGACCTCAAACGCCTTCTTACCAGACCCTGTAAGACCAAAAGCACTAGGCAGCAGATGTCTCTGATGCCTGCCCTCAGGGATCACTATTACCAGCTTAACTGTGTGTCACAGCACGTGTGTGTGTGTGTGTGTGTGTGTGTGTGTGTGTGTGTGTGTGTGTGTGTTCAGGAGGATCCGTGGAATGAAGATTCAGAGGCATCTTAAGAATGAATCTAGCCTTTCATGGCTGCAGGGCGGGGGTTCAGCTCGAAGGACTGAAGCACTATCCCTTCGCCTAGGGTATTTTTATTTCTAATTACAGTTTAGCCAGTTGATTTCCATATCTTCAAAGCAACCTAAAAGGAGCTCTCAGAGACCAAATGCCAAGAGCAAATTACTTGATTTCTCAGGTACCATGGTTTTCCAGGTTTTCTGAACCAAGTTTTGCATAGGCCTTTGATCCTTGGGGGACTCTCTAATCCTTGACTCTCAGACAAGATTCACGTAGGGTGATGACAGAAACAAAAGGTAAGAGAAACAAAAGGTGTGGTTAAACAATGGAAGGATTAGGGCTAGATGCTGCTCTCTGGAGCCAGGCCAGGAGCTCAGCAGGAGTGCCGCCACAACCAGCGGATGTCATTAAGGCTCAAGAAGACAGGTCACCTTTGGTCCCTCTGTCCCATTCCAGGGTCAGGCCTATAGAAGCTGTCACCCAGTGACTCCTGTGTTCTTTCCTCCAGTCCCTCTGTCCGTCAGCACTAGGTCAATATTCCTCAAGCCTGTCTCCGGCTGCCTTAAGCTCCAGTTCGAAGTTCCCTCTGTCATGAAGACACCTCTGGGAGAGAACGGAGTTAAGCTCTGAGCTCACATGGTCACAGAGAACTGTCAGGACACCCTTTGAGTAGTGGTAAGCTCCAGGCAGACGGGGGAGGTACTAGTAGAGGGACTCTAGGCAGACGGGGGAGGTACTAGTAGAGGGACTCTTTTTTTTTTTTTTTTTTTTCCGAGATAGCATTTCTCTGTGTAACAGCCCTGACTGTCCTGGAACTCTTTGGCCTCAAACCTGCCTCTGCCTCCTGAGTGCTAGGATTAAAGGCATGTGCCACCCCTGCCCAGAGGGACCCCATTTTTAATAACATGGTTGATAAAAGATAAAGATAATGGTGTTGGGGATTTAGCTCAGTGGTAGAGCGCTTGCCTAGCAAGCACAAGGCCGTGGGTTCGGTCCTCAGCTGGGGGGGAAGGGGGGCTAAGATAATGACATTGGGGCAAATATGGAGGGAGGTCATGACCCCCCGCATGTGTTGTGGGAGCATGTTCCAGATAAAGGGAGCTGCTGACTCACAGACCTGCCCTTGGCAGCATGCTCTCACGAAGCAATGGAGGGCCAGCATGGCAGGAGCTTGGAAGAGGAATGTGAGAGGCAAGGCCAGAAAAGCAACAGGCTACCAGGAAAAGGACCTGTTGTACCAATGACTCATAATGTATGTTGATGCTCTGTAAACATTGTGAAGCTTCTAGAAGGCTGGGCCTGCTTCTCTTTATGCTGACCACACAGCCCTGTGCAAGACATCTGGTAAAGGAAGATGGGACCCTCAGTGCTCACCTCCACTCTGTGAGGACCGTGAAGGTTCTAGGTCCCAGCCAGCAGGGCCCCTAAGCATGGCCTGTGCTTTCTACCTGCCTACACAGCGCACTCAGCCGTCAGCTAGTGGTTTGTAAGAAGGTGGGAAAAGAGGGCCCTCCCCTGTGGACGGTGCTGGATTTGAACTCAGCATTTGCCATGCACTGGCTGGGCGGCCTAGGGCTGGGCACAGTCTCTCTCTGAGCCCCAGTTTCTTCATCCATTGAGAGGGCTAATGTGCACGGGGTCCTGAGTGCAATCAGGCTTGAAAGCATTTGGCAGGTTGTCTAGGGCACAAGGCACTCAGCGCGTAGCTGGCGGGCGGGCGGGCGGTGTCCTTCCGGGTCTCCTTGACCCGCTGCAAAGGGTTTCATTTTCATTTTGTGCCCTAGTGAGCGGTGCCTTCTGCTGCCCTCTGCTGTTCACCAGGCCCCTTTGGCACAATCTCATCCTCGTTTAGACCCTGGCATCCCTTCCTGAGTCCCCTACTCACCCACCACTCACCAACCAACCTTGATATCCTGTCACATCAACATTCCCAGAGCCCCGGGCTTATTCCATCTAGTAACCGAGAGGCCACGATTCTAGCCACTGCCTGAGACCATGGGAAAAAACCAAAGCCAGGCTGTCACGGTCTTCTGTATCCATGGTGGAGAGGCCCCTGTGGCCAGGATGCCCTCCTCCCCAACCTGAAGCCCAAGGAATAGTGTGAAACTCCCCACCCTAAGATGCCGCGTGCTGGGAACCCTGGGGACCGCTTACCTGAGCAGCAGAGCAGGGCAAGAAGGGTTATAGACAGCTTCCGGCAAGCAAAAGAAGACATCTCAGGTCTGGGGGGTCTGTCGGCTCCAGGGGCACAGCTGAAGGCTGCCTGGAGGGAGATGGAGAGACGGACACCACAGATTGAGGAGTGAAGGCTGGAGCCCGGGCTGAAATCCTCCGTCGTCTTCTCTGTACCAGTGATCTCATTTCCTCTCATTATCTGAGATCAGGAAGCCATATGCACAGGCCAGCTCCCAAGCCTTCAGGCCTTCAAGAATTCAGGAAGAGGAAGCTGGGAAGCAGTTGATAAGCTGGGGTGTAACACGGTCCTCCCACGTGGCTTACTCCCTGTGTAGGGTTAGGAGAGCAATGGGAGCTCACATTCAAGGAAGTATGTGCGGCACTCGGGCATGTGTGCATGCACTTACATATGTGTGTGTATGCGTGTGTACATAGAATTCCTATTTCTATGCATGGGTCAGAATGAGGCCCCCAAGGTTCAGATCTGGGGAACTCTGAATCCCACCGGGCCTCTCTTGTAGTCATCTCTGGGAAGATAATATCCAAAGTTAGAACACTGTCACACAGCAATCTCCTGCTAATGCCCTGCATATGTCTGCACACCTTAATGTCTCTCGCTCAGTTTCCAGGAGAACTCAGCCAATGCAGGGCTCACATGGGGCTCAGAGACTGCAAAAGGGGAGCCCACAGTGGTCTCCAGTGGCCTGGGCCCAGGAGTCAGGGAACAGACTGGCTCCAGCCCATTTTCAAATCCTAGGCCTCTTTCTGGGCATATCAATTAGTGCCTTCTTGCCCATCTACTCTTCAGGCAGGCCTTGGTCTGGGAAGGCTAGAGCCTAATGCTTTCCAGGCAGGCTTTCCCACAGGCAGTGAGCTATTATTATGGGATAGAAGGCCTTCCCAGGCAACGCTGTGCTCACCATGTAGCCAACCTTACTCTCGGTTCTTAGATTCTCCAGGACAGGTGTGGCAAAAGCAGGCCTCCTTGATTTCTTGGTGGAATCCCAGGAAGGGCCTATCTGAAGGGAGTCCCAGGGTTTTGAGGACTTATTATCTAAGATCAGGAATCCACATACAAGGCCAGTTCCCAGACCACTGCACCCCCCAGAAGTCAAGCTTCAGTGGCTCAACCAGTGGCCTGGGTTCCTGGGTTGAAGAGTCCTATGGTGTCCTGCCATTCCTACCACGCTGAGCACTGACTGTGTGTATAGCTCTCTAGTGCAGATGATGTCAGCCTGGACCCAGGGAAGTCCCTGCATGAGGCTGCCAGGCTTTGAGATCATTCCAGAAGGGAGGGAAAGACAGAGTAAGCAGAGAGAAGTCGGGAGAAGGGGAGTGGGGTCAGGGGGGTCTGATCTCACATGGGGCTGACAGAGTGCTGAGAACAGGAGAGGACGCCTGGAAGGGTCTGGGTGATACAGTGGAGATTGACCACCTCTGGATAATAAAATATAATAATAATAACAACAATAGTGGTAATAAAGCCGGGAGGTGGTGGCACCCGGCTTTAATCTCAGCACTCGGGAGGCAGAGGCAGGCAGATCTCTGTGAGTTCGAGGCCAGCCTGGGCTACAGAGTGAGTTCTAGGACAGGTGCAAAGCTACACAGAGAAACCCTGTCTCAAAAAACGAAAAAATCAAAAAACAAAAAAAAAATAATGGTAATAATAATACAGCAACGCAGACAGATAGGCCTTCCTTAGGGAAGGAACAGTTCTTTTTCCATTTTGGGGGTGCTGGTGACTGAGATGCTTTGGCTTCGTACAGGCTAGGCAAGTGCTCAGCGCTGTACCCCCAACACTCTTGGTGCTCTTCATTATGAGACAGGGTCTCACTAAGTGATCCACCCTGACCTTGAGCTTGCTTTGTAGTTCAGGCTCAGAGAAATTCGTCACCAGGCAATTTGTGGTTGTGTGAGCACCGTAGTGTGTCCACACAAACCTGGATGGTACGGGATACAACGTACTTCGTGCACATAGTTGTCCATGCCGCACTTGAATGTCGCTGCAGTACAGCTGGTTGACATACTGCCACCAGGGTCTGGGGACAATGCGTTACAGTGTTATGAGGGCACGAGGTCTCCGATGGTGTGGACTTTCTACCTTCAGTGTAATTTCTGGGACCTCTGTTGTGCAGGTGACTCATCACTGATTGAAATGTTGTCTCAGGGCATCAGCTGTCCCTACTTCATGCTGGGCACTGTCAAAGCACTCTATAATTATTAACTTATTTCTCCAAAACTCTACAAGCTCAAGTGCTCCTACTGTTCTCATCTCCTAGAAGGAGAAACTGAGGTACTGAGAGGCTGAGTGGTTTGATCAAGGTCACATACCTAGGAAAGAGCGAAGTCCCTATGAGTGACAGGCAGCTGTGATAGCTGATGAAGCCCACCAGAGCAGGGGCAAAGGGCCATTGTGAGGGTCAGATTCCCTGGAGACCCTTGGGAGGGACAGGCAAGACAGCAGAAGGCCAGAGGAAACTTCCAGACAAGGCTCAAAAAGAAAGCAAACAGCCATGACCAGAACAAGTATGGAATCACAGCAGAGTTATAAAAAGATGCTCACAGAACAGGGAGAGGGGAGGCTGCCAGGACCTGGCAAGGGAAGTGGGAGTTTTCTTTTTCTTTTTCTTTCTTTCTTTTTTTTTTCTGGAGCTGAGGACTGAACCCAGGGCCTTGTGCTTGCTAGGCAAGCGCTCTACCACTGAGCTAAATCCCCAACCCCATAGGAGTTTTCTTAAGGGTAGTTTCATTTTGTAAGATTGGTTCTGAAGATTAGTTTCAGAACAATTGAATGTGCTTGGTTGAAAAATAAATAAACAAATGGGTATACAGCTCATTTTATATGTACAGTTCCACAATAAAATAATAATAATAATAATAATAATAATAATAATAAGCACTCGGGAGGCAGAGCCAAGCAGATCTCTGTGAGTTCGAGGCCAGCCTGGTCTACAGAGCGAGATCCAGGACAGGCACCAAAACAACACAGAGAAACCCTGTCTTGAAAAAAACCAAAAAATATATAAATAAATAAATAATAAATGAAGATAAAAATAAGCCAGGTGGTGGTGGTGGCCCATGCCTTTAATCCCAGCACTTGTGAGGCAGAAGTAGGTGGATCTCTGAGTTTAAGGCCAGCCTGGTCTACAGAGTGAGTTCCAGGACAGCCAGGGCTATTATTACACCGAGAAACCCTGTCTCAAAAAAACAAACAAACAAACAAACAAACAAACAAATAAAACCAGATGTATAATCCCAGTACCACTTAGATGGCGAGACAGGTGGATGGTGAGTTTGAAGCCAATCTGGGCTACTCTCAACCCCTTTGCCCAATAATAAAAAATAAAGGACACTATAAAATAATGTATGCCATAAAATACGGAACAAAGTAAACCAAATCTTAGAAAAATTAACTTTTCAGACTTAATTTGAGAAGAATAAGACATTTGAGTGGGGGTTGCTGAGATGGCTCACTTGGAGGGTACAGGCCCTTGCCACCAAGCCTGATGACCTGAGTTTGATTCCTGGGACCCATGTGGTAGAAGGAGAGGACTGACTCCCACAAGCTGTCCTCTGACTTCAGCAGGTGTGCTGGAGCATGCATGTGCCCCCTAAAATAAAATGTAATAAAATAGAAAAGAAAGATAATTTCTTTCCCAACTGATATGCAGATTCAATGCAACTCCAGTTAATCCCAATAAGGTTGTCCATGGAACTTGAAAGCTGATCATAAAGTGTTTGTGGAAAGGTAAGAGGATAAAGACACATGGAAAGAATAAGATAAGCAATTTGCTCTTTGAGTATTGAGATTCAATATAACATATTAATATGAGTATAGGGAGATTAATTAGCGGGTCCCAGTTTCTAGAACCTAGAAACACACCTGACGAACACATGTCAGTGGTGGCACTGTGGATGGCCGGGTAAAAGAAAGGTCTGTTACGTGAGGCTGAGTCAGCCGATTAACCCGATGGGGAGGGGGCGTGGCATCCCCACATCACATCATCCATTGGAGAACCCAATTCCATTCACAGTGAAGAGTTATTATGTGCGAAGGAAAACTTTAGGAACATTGACAAGAAAATGTCGGAACTATTATGTCATTGGGGTAAGGTATTAGGCAAGACTTCAAAACTGTCAATCATCAATAAGAGGGGCTGGGGATGTAGCTCAGGGGGCAGAGTGCTTCCCTGGCACGCACAGGTCCTGGGTTCCATTCCCAGCACTGGAAAATAAACATCAAATCATCATCGAGTGCATCAAATCCACAAAACTGTCAAAGGAAAGAGGAGATTACTTTTAACGGGACAGAAATTAAGACGGAAACCACGCCCACTAAGTTGGCAGAGTTAAGAAATCTAAAGGTCAATTTTTGGAGAAGTTATAGGTCAATAGAAACTTTTACAATTACTGATGGGAGAGTATATTGGTTCCCTGGAGAACAACAAAATATTATCTTGTAAAGCTGAATAAAAACGGACTTGTTTTGTATTTTTCTGTGTTTGTGACCCGAAGAGGGTGTTGGATGTCCTAGAGGTAAGGTGGTCCTGAGCCACCACTTGACTTCTGCTGGGAACGGAACTCCCATCCTCTGCAAGAGCAAGTACTCTTAACCGCTGAGCCATCTCTCCAGCCCCGAGCTAAGTAGATCTCTCCCTGTAATTCACAGTTCTCTTAGATATGTATGTGTCCTGGAAGAACTTTTGTGCCAAGACTCAGGAAACATGTGTTCACTTCCTACCGTCTGTATGACCTTACGCAAACCATTCAATCTCTTTCTGCGTCCACTCCCCTCACCTGTAAAATAGGATTCAGGATAACATCTCCTTCATTGAGTTGTTGTGTGAATTAAATGAGTTAATTTTTTCCCCCTCGAGACAGAGTCTTCTATAGTCCAAGCTGGCCTCAAATCCGATATACAGCTGAGGCTGGCCTTGAACTCCTGATCCTTCTTTCTTCATCACCCAAGCACTAGGATTTCAGGCAGTTGCCACCACATCTGGCTTAAACGAGTTGATGTTTTAAGGTATCCAGAAAGCTAGGTACCGTGTAACCATCTCACAAAACAAAAATAAGTATGTTTGTATGACCGAATACTTCAGAGAAGAAACTAACACAAAATTCTAGCAAGTGGGTGGAAAGAGAGTGGCCCCTGAGGAGCTAAGTCCATGAAAGCTTTAGTGACATTTCATGCCGGGGGTGGTGGTCCCTGCCTTTAATCCCAGCACTCGGGAGGCAGAGCCAGGCGGATCTCTGTGAGTTCAAGGCCAGCCTGGGCTAGAGAATGAGTTCCAGGAAAGGCACAAAGCTACACAAAAAGAATACAAAGGCTGCTGGGTGGTGGTGGCGCATGCCTTTAATCCCAGCACTTGGGAGGCAGAGGCAGGTGGATCTCTGTGAGTTCAAGGCCAGCCTGGTCTACAAAGCGAGTTCCAGGACAGGCTCCCAAACTACACAGAGAAACCCTGTCTCAAAAAACAAAAAACAAACCAACAAAAAAGAATACAAAGCAGAAAATTCCTGAATATCTATAAGGAAGAAGAGGCTTGGTGGGAATGTGGGCCATGGCGTTGACATCTCCTGTCACTGACTGCATGGTTCTCAGGAAGAGTACCACGGTGCTCATTTGAGAGAAGGGGACTGGATGGCAGTGGTGGCACACACCTTTAATCCCAGGAGGCAGAGGCAGGAGGATCTCTCTGAATTCAAGTCCAGTTCAAGGTCTAGAGTGAGTTCCAGGACAGCAAGAGCTACACAGAGAAACCTTGTCTCAAAAAACCAAGAGATAGAGAGACAGAGAGACAGAGAGAGAGAGAGAGAAGGGACTGTCCCTTTCCAGGTCACAGCCCATGTGGACCTGGGGGTAAGAAAGAGGTGGCCCTGTTGGGCATGGTGGCCCACGTCTTCAATCCCAGCACTCCTGAGAAGAATCAGGCAAGCTCTCGGAGTTCCAGGCAAGCCAGGGCTATGTTTCTAAATCTGTCACCTACATGGATGCCACCCAGAGGGGGAAGGGAAGGAAGAAAGCAAAAAACAGGAAACAGTCACTAAGGCGGGGCCAGGTTGGTGGGCTGGAGACAAAAAGCATGAGCTTCCGAAGCTTTGATGGAGGTACTCCCTCTGGGGATCCCCCCAGCCACTCCGCTTACCAGAGTGGGGAGGGGGAGCTGAGGCTTAGAGAGAGGAAGAGATCAGAATTCAGACTTGATACTTAAAGAATCCAAAAGTTCCACACTGCCAGGCTCGTTGGAGGGGAAGTGGGAAAGCCAGCGGCTGTGACTTACCGTGTGGGGCTTGGATGCTGGCAACTGGGGATCCTGCCAATGTGGTATGTGTGTAAGTTTCTACCGGTTCAACATTTAACTCACTCAGGGGTCACGTGTTTCCTGTGCCCTGGTTTCTACACCAAATTAACATGATTTGAACACTACTATTGGCTTTCCCTCACATTGTCATAAAACAGACCTAACAAAATTATTATTTTATGCAGTGTTTTCCCTTTCTTTCTTTCTTTTTTTTTTTCTTTTTTCTTTTTTTTTTTTTTTTTTTTTTTTTTGAGGCAGGGTTTCACCTTATAGACCAGGCTAGCCTCAAATCCAAAGTCTTCCAGCCTCAGCCTCTTGAGGGCTAGCTAGGATTCTAGAAGTCACCATGCCCTTAACAGTTTTCAAACACACAGTTGTGTAGCTCTTAGTACATTCACCATGAGCCGTCTCCAGAACAATTCACCTTTCCAAACTGAAACTCCAGACTCATGACAGTAAATCTCCACCCCCACCCCCCACCCCACCCCCAGGCAACTCCCATTCTACTCTCTGTCTCTCTGTTTGACTCCTCTGGGCCCTTCTCCAACGCCTTCATTTCATTCAGTGTGACTTCCTCCGGGTTCATCCATGTGGTGGCATGTGGCAGTATGCCCTTTTCTAAGGCTGAAGACACTTCCACTTTACATATTCACACACCACATTTTTGTTTATCATTCACCTGCCCACAGCCGGATATAGTGTTACTTCCACTTTCTTGCTGTTTTAAATAATGTCGCTATGAATGTGCTGTGAAAATTCCCATTGTCTTTATTTTACTTATTTAGTTTTTGTTTTTCGAGACAGGGTTTCTCTGTGTAGTCCTGGCTGTCCTGGACCAGGCTGGCTTCAAACTCAGAGATCCACCTGCCTGAGTGCTGGGATTAAAGGTATGTGCCACCACCGCCTGGTCCCATTTGTCTTTTTATTATTATTATTATTATTATTATTATTATTATTATTATTTTTTCGACAGAGGGTTTCTCTGTGTAGCTTTGTGCCTTTCCTGGAACTCGCTTTGTAGACCAGGCTGGCCTCGAACTCACAGAGATCTGCCTGCCTCTGCCTCCCGAGTACTGGGATTAAAGGTGTGTGCCACCATCTCTGGCTCCACTGTCTTTTTAAAAAGTATTCCTGTGGGTTGGGGATTTAGCTCAGTGGTAGAGCGCTTGCCTAGCAAGCGCAAGGCCCTGGGTTTGGTCCTCAGCTCTGGAAAAAAAAACCAAAAAGTATTCCTACATTTATTTTTTTTTTTTTTTTTTTTTTTGTTTTGTTTTTTTGTTTTTTTGAGACAGGGTTTCTCTGTGTAGCTTTACGCCTTTCCTGGATCTCACTTGGTAGACCAGGTTGGCCTCGAACTCACAAAGATCCACCTGGCTCTGCCTCCCGAGTGCTGGGATTAAAGGCGTGCGCCACCACCGCCCGGCGTATTCCTACATTTATTTATTTAGTGTGTGCAAGTTCATGAATGCAGAGGTTCGTGCCGCACAGTGGAGGTCAGAGAATACTGTGTGAGTCAGCTCTTTCCTACCACGTGGGTCCTGGGGATTGAACTCAGATCATCGGGTATGACACACACGCCTTTACCTGCTGAGTCACTTTGTCGGCTCACACTCCTATTTTTATTTTCTCTTTCTCTCCGCTCCCTGGCCACCATAAAGTGAGCATCTCAACTCTTCCTCATGCTCCCTACCACAGTGCTCTGCCTTCCCATTGCCCAGGAAGGACAGCAGAGCCAATGGCCACTGACTGACAACTTTGAAATCTTGACCCAAACCACAATCTTTTCAGAGAGCAAGGGCCTTATGGGAGATCCTTAGGTCACTTGGAGACCATCCTTGAAAGACATTGTGGGACTACATTCCTTCTCTTAGCTTCTCAGCTAGAAATGTGGCTGTCCCCTCCCACGAACGTACCAGCCGCTGCAGAAAGGTATGAGTATATAATATTGCAGAGCTATGCGTTTGAAAATGGTTAAAGGGCCGGGTAACCTGGCATTCAGTTCTTTGGAAACATACTCAAAAGTGGAATTGTGGTATCAGAGGGCCACTCTGTGAAAGTTACAGAAGAACTGCCATCTTTTATTTTTTTTCCTTTGAGACAGGGTTTCTCTGTGTAGCTTTGCGCCTGTCCTGGAACTCGCTTTGTAGCCCAGGCTGGCCTCGAACTCACAGAGATCCGCCTGGCTCTGCATCCCGAGTGCTGGGATCAAAGGTGTGCGCCACCACCACTTAGTTAAGAACTGCCATCTTATTAACTGTCCTTGATGTGAAGTTTCTTGAGGCCTTTGATGGAATGCGCCACTCACTGATCCTCTGCGCTTGTCCAGGTAGTAGCACAGAACACCATCTGGCTGTGTCCTGCATTCCACAAAAACCTGTTAGTGACTAAGAACCATCACCTCAGATCTCTTCACGTCTGTCCCCTCAACTAGCAAGTCATTTACTCTAGCAGGGTGGTTTTGTTTTAACAAGCAGGAAGTGTTGGGTGGGGTGGGGGTACTGGGCAGCCAGCCAGCTAGGGTCACCCACAAGCAAAGGCTCTTGTTCCCATGGACAAGCTTCACAACCCATAGCATTAGAGTTCTGGTTCGGCAAAGGCACAAATCAGATCTTATGAGGAGTTCACAGAATCTTCCAGACTGTGAATGAACGCTGACTGTGAATACTGAGGGTCTGCTGACTCTGGAACAATTTCTCTCAGTGCTTTTGTGCCTCAGTTTCCTCAACGGATCCCCCCTGAGACAGGGTTTCTCTGTGTAGTCCTGGCTGCCCTGGAACTTATTCTGTAGACCAGGCTGGCCTGAACTCATAGAGATCTACCCGTCTGTGTCTCTTGGGTGCTGGGGTTAGAGGCGTGTACCACCACAATGCTTCGAAGTAATTTTTAAATGTCCTGCCACACTGCTGACAAACCAAGGCCTGATGTGACCAATGTTTTAGCAGTGGCTGTTGTAGGCATCTGTATCAGTCAGTGTCATATTGTCACAACAAAACACCTGAGGTGATCAATTTATTTCTGTATTATTTTATGTGTATAGGTCTGCATACAATATACATGCCTGGTGCCCACGGAGGCCAGAAGGAGGCATTGGATGCCCTAGAACCAGAGTTACAGACAGGTGTGAGCTGCCATGTGGGTGCTGGGAATTGAACCCTGGTCCTCTGAAAGCGCAGCCAATGCTCTTAACTAATGAGCCATCTCTCCAGCCCTGGTAATCAGACGTAGAAAAGAAAATACTTAGTTCAGTTCTAGATGGGGGTGGGGGGGACATTGGTTTGTCTTCCTCCAGTGAGGGTGGCGTAGAGCAGTGGTGGAGGAGACAGTCACATTGCAAGCCAGTAAGCAGGGTTCTACAGTCTCTCGATATGGGACGGAAGACAGGGGGACACTTTCACATATTCTATAAAGACACACTCGTACTCCACACTGTGCAGAGCCATTGGGCCGTCTATGTCATTCCTGGCTTAGTCTGGCACATTGTTAATGGTTTGCTTGTTTTAGCTGACCCCCTTTCTCCCTTAGGGGGTAGAGAGGTGATGGGTGTACACACTGTTTTAGCGGAATGGGGAAGGGCTGTCCATTTCAGTTAACCACCAACTAACCACCAGCAGAAAGAAGAGCAAAGTGTTGACCAGGGTAGAGAAGGCGAGTTTCATGGTAGACTGAGAGCCACTGGCTGAGAGCCCAAATAAGAGGCTGTGGGTCAGTGTGGAATCACGGGTTCACACAGATAACTTGTAAGGCATTGATTAAGGTTTGTAAACAATAGGCACACAATGAAGTTTGGTTGTTACAGTTGCTATTTGGAGATGTGCTTCTCTGTGTCTTTGTGTATGGTGGCAAGGACACCTGGCACCTGTACTATGGAAGGGGCTCACAGAATGCCCAGTCCCACGATCTACAAGGCACAGGGTGGCATATAGTCTGATCAATATTAATTCACAATGAGAAGAGCTTGTGGCTGTGGGTTACATAGAAAGCTACCAGCTAATGAAGGAGTTTAGAAAGCCAGGTGCCTGGGGGGGTGGGGGGCGTGGGGGGGGAGGGCCCAGTGAGTGGTTAGGAACACTGGCTGTTCTTCCAAAGGACTTCAACGCAGCACTCACTGGCTCACACTGTAATGCCAGTCCCAAGGGATCTGATGCTCTCTTCTGGCCTCCATGGACACTGCATGTGTGTGGTGTACAAACATACATGCAAAACACCCATACACATATGGTCTTCTTTGGTCTGGACCCTAGCCTCATTTCAGGGAAATCCCACCAGAGTGTGGAGTCAGATCAGCATGCAGGCTGGTCGTACGGAACAATCCACAGCAGGAGGAATTGGGGTGGACAGCACACCAGCGCCTTCTAGTGGTGGAGAGAGTAAGCATCCTGCCACCTACTCTAAATGGCAAGAGAAGTGTCTCTCCGGGCAGGGTGGCTGCAACCAAACATTCCTTCATGTTCAAAGGTAGATGTGGACACAGATGGGTCCCTGAGAAACTGTGTGTTCTGAGACAAAATTTCACTCTGTAGCCTAGGCTGGCCTGAAACTCACTGGATAACCTAAGTTGGTCTCCTCAGCCTCCTCCCAAGGGCTGGGTCACAGGCATGAGTCACCAGGGAGTTTGATGGACTATTTTGTTTTTAATTATATGTATATATGTTTTGTCTGCATGTGGGTATGTGTACATGAGTCCAGGTGTTCACAGAGGCCAGAAGAGAGCATTAGATCCTCTGGAGCTGGAGTGACATGAGACACCCCATGTGGGTACTGGGAACCGAATTGGGATGTTCTGGAAGAGCATCTAACACTCTCAACCAGTATGCTATCTCTTCAGTCCCCTGAGGGACTATTTTTAATGAGGGTGATATACATGGATGTAAAAATGTACCCATAAATCCAGGGGAGGACATGCAGAAGGAGACGTCTTGAGAAACAAGCCGGACTTGAACTCCTTGCAATCATCTTGTTCTGTAGACCAGGCTGGCCTCAGACTCACAGAGATCCATCTGCCTCTGCCTCTCGAGTGCTGGGATTAAAGGCAAGTTTGACTACGCCCAGCCCTTCTCTCTCTTTACTTCCATTTTATGGATTAATAAAACCAGTGTGCTCAGCTAGGGACAAGGGGGAGTGTGGTGTTTTTTTAGGAAAAGGCCGGGGCAGCTGCTTGGGAATGGAGACATCCACCAAGCAGAGGCAGGCGGATCTCTGTGAGTTCGTTCAAGGCCAGCCTGGTCTACAAAGTGAGTTCCAGCACAGCCAGGGCTGTTACACAGAGAAACCCTGTCTCGAAAAAACAACAACAAACAAGAAGCAAAGCGACTCCCAAATCTAAAACTACCTTTATTTGTGGTTGGCTCAGCGTAAGTCACCTTCATCAATGAGCAGAATTATAAAACTGTACAGGAGGTACAAAAATAGGCCTTTTAAACTTAGATAATGGCCCTCATATATCATGAGCTTTAAAAATACACATAAAAGTTGTACAATCTGGCAGTTTATAAAATATAAAGTTAAAAGAATATTTTAGTTTCCATGAAGGGGAGTGAATCACACAATCAGCACATATCAATTAAACAATTAACTGTCCACAAAGACACATGGCACAAGATTTTTAAAAAATCATCTAAAAATTAACATTTTACCCAGACCAAATTATTTACCCTTTAAAGACAAGGCTACAGTAAGGTGGCAGGATACAGTGTAACTTTTCCTTTTCCAGTTTAAAATGGTCAGGGGTATTGTCCAAAACAGATCTGACATGCTTTAGTCAAGTGCAACTGTAACCGATATACTTCAGAGTAAAAATTAAATAAATATAAATAGATTCAATAAATAGGTCATCACAAAAAGAACTACACAAAGTCCTTGTGTGGGGACGCCACAGAGCTGGCTGGTAATGCTTAGGTGAGTGGGGACTCCCCCGTCACAGTTTTAGGGACAACTGGGAAGGAATACTATACCCACCAAACACATGGGGAACAGGAGAGATGAGGCCATAGGATTCTGGCAAGCAGTATGGCTGAGGCTGCTCCAGAGGGAGGCTCAGCAGATGTGCCTCTGTGGCTGTCTAGGAGTACAGAAGAGGCCTAAGCGCCCAAGGCAACCAGAATCCCCTGGAAAATCACTAGTTCACAATGAAAACCAAGACTGGGGAGAGAGCAGGCGCTCAGTTGGAGGTCTGCTGACCTTCAGAAGAAGCCGATGGCAGGGCCCCTGCTGGCCAACACCATGGCTTCTGGATGTGAGAGATGGGCAAGGATAGAACTGTTGGAAAGCCCATCACAGAGAAGGGCAAACGGGATTTCAAAAGGCTCTTTCCAGGGCAGCTGTGGCTTACTCTTCCAGCTCTTCCTGTACCTCTGGACCATGATGATGAAGACAAGGAATAGAGAGCAGACTCAGGCACAGAGAACAGAATCCTGGCACAGCTGGAGAGTGGGGCCACAGCCTTGCAGAAGACAAATGGTCAGCACAGGAGAGCATGTGGCCAGAGTTGGCTCTGCAGGAGGCCACTGCAGCAGCTGATTGATTAGCCTTTCATTTGGGAGAAAGGAGCTGCAGGCACTAACTGAATCACATGCACACAAAACTTCCATAAAATCAAGTGGACTCTGAGGAGAGGCTCATGCCTATCTTCAAAGTTGATGGAAAGCACTTGGCTGTATCTGCTGACCTCAGACCTCCACCTTCTCTGCAATGCATCATGGGAAGAGTCTACAGCCACTGCTATATTGAGAGCAGGGGACACCTCTGCAGGGGTTCACCTTCAGTCTCTAGATGGCCTAGCGATTTGCCAAGTGATAGCTATGTTCCCAAAAGTGCAAGTGCTTTGGTGCCCAATGACACGGCACACTTCCTAAACTTGAAGTTCAACATAGACAAGGTTTAAACAAAGATAACACATCCCAGACGGAGCTCAACTCCATCCTAAAGCTGAAGATGCTGGACTTGTAGGCAACCGGGCAGTCTTCCAGGGATCCTAGCAGCCTCTGAAGATGTTACAGTGCTACAGAGCTGTCCCGGCCTGAAGGCAGACAGCGTCTCTTGCTGAGCACCCCAGATGCCCACAGCGTTTTCATGACACACCTGGAGAGCTAACAACTAACTGCCTGGTTCCTAGAAGACAGACAGAGGTGAGCTGCCCACAGCTGACTGATTCTGAGATGGGACAGTTTTAAGGCACAAGTGGGGCAAACCCCTTCCTACCCACTTGAGTTTTCTTTCTGCCCTGACACTTGTGTGCTAATGACTCTCATGAGGCTTTAAAAGGCACAAGTCTTTCTGTGCTCTCCATCTGTGTCCCAAGTGTCTCATGTCCCACCTAGCTCTACAGAAAGTTTCAACTAAGTATGATGAATAGAGGACTTTTGAAAATTTCATTGGTTAGAAACTGATCTGCTAAGTGGCAAGGGCATTTAAAAAGCTGACCCCAAGCAGACTGGAAGTAACACCAGCTGGGCCTTTAGAAAAGACTTCAGCACTTCCCAGAGGGAAACTTAGCCTTGAGGAACAAGGGAAGCAGCGTCCCGAGGCAACCCTGTTAGACCATACTGCTTCCATCTCCTGCCACTGGAGTTCCCTCTTGGGCCCACTGGCAAATTGCTATGCTAAGAGATAAACAGGAAGCCAACCATGGGGCTGAGGTTCCAAGGTCTAAACAGGGTTACCCATGAGGTTCAAAGATGTAGGAGATTAAGAAAAAGTTAATCCAATTCTACAGCAGCAGAGGAAGCTTTGGGTAAGTGGCCCTGGTACCAGTACACCAGAAGACCTCTCAGGGGACGCAGCAGCAAGAGCTCCAGTCAGTGTAGTGCATAAAGCTGCCAAGGCTACTCTTAGCACAGAACAGAATGGAGCCTCAGCTCACCAGGACTGCACAAGAGACCACGCTGGCTCCAGGGAGTCCACACAGAATCCTCCCTCCCACGGACTCTGACTGCAGGCTAACTCCTAAGGCTTTTGGGGGGGGGGGGAGACAGTAAATTCTGACTGGAACTAAAGTTAAAAATAGAGAAAAATGGTATTGATATAATTACTTTGACATTAATACATTTACAAAGTGTTGTTAGAATGTCTTACTCTTCAGCCTTAGAGAATGTTCTACATTCTTGAGGGAACGGTGATTTTTGGTACTACACAAAACTGAAGATATTATATCTTGCATTTCTTCACAAGCGTCAAGCCACATTTAACTTACTTATGCAAATGCAGCTTTCTGCAATATGATCAAAATACACTCATTAAAATTTGCCAGAAATATAAAAGCTGGCCTAAAAAGCCTGTGGCGGCCCTGGCCTTGGCTCTCTATCCCCAGGGCTTCGGCTCACAAGCTGTGTGCTAGTGTGCTAGCCTCTGGAGCAAAGGGGCCCTGTCACTCACCTTCTGGTTCTGAGCCTCTCCAAGTGACTGAAAGGTTCCCTCTAGTTGCTCCCCTCTGGCCCTGAAGACCTGTCTCTGTCCCTGTCTGGTCTTAGTTGCCTTCTTGGTGGCCAGGGAACTCTTCATCTCTGGCTCACATGACCAGGATTCAATCTATCAGGGGCCACTTATTCAGGCCACTTGGCTGAGCGAGCACTGCACCCAGAACTGAATGTCCTCGTCCTCTTCACCTTCGATTCCCAGACATACCCCAGCTGTCCACAGGCACTGCTAACCAGTCTCTAACTCCATGCCCCACACTTACAACTTGCTGCACGAGGCAACACAGGCTACCAGTAACTTGGAGATGCCTCCTATCTCCGGGACTACACCTCTGAACGTCCTCTTCCTTAGCACCCCGAATCTCTCAAACCAATTCTAGCAGAGGGTACACTTGCTGCACCCCAGCCAGGCTGCTCGTAGCATGTAGGAAAAACTTCCTCACTGAAAGGTCTCCAAACTGCCATCCCACAGGAATTTTAGAAAGAAATATAAGTGGAAGAGAGTTCGTCCAGTGAAAGGGAACCGAGCTCATCCAGTGAACGGTCGATGCTGCTCCTTCTGCAGCCTCTGGGACAGGCCCACCTTTGTAGACAGCCCTGACTACAAGGCTTCAGGGCCACATGCCTCAGCTCTCTGTAGTCATGAGGGGCCACCTCTCCCGATTCCTAGGATCAGCATTATCCTCTTCTGGCTGCAGGGCAGCAGCAGCTCAAGGCACTTGGTTTGAGACGCTTAGTCTTCCTGCTAATCCCAGAGGCAGTAAGCTATGGACTGCAGACATCAGGCCCATGGTCACTGTTGGGGCCACCAGACTAGAAGGGCTGTCCTAGCTCAGAGGGCATCTGGAGTCACTGGAGGCTGGGGTTCTGTGGGCTCATGCAAGTAGTAGGTCTGGAAGAGTCTCTCATGTCTGCACAGCTCCATGGCTCGGTAGGTGTGTGAGAGGAGGTAGGGGAAGCGCGATGTGAAATAGCGCACAAAGTCATCAGGGATGGAGCCCAGTGTCTCCTGAACCTCCACGGGCAGCTCTCGGTAGTGGTGTTTCTGTGAAGGAGCAGAGACACAGTTTTAGCAGCCGCATGACAGTGCTAAGGGCTTCTCTGTAAGGAAAGATTCATGCTCCAACAATACATTCCAGTTATCCTGCAGGCTTGCCTCCTTCAGAAGCGGAGCTTGAAGTGGGTGAGGCTCAGTCTAAGGAGAGCAGCTTTAGAGTCACTATGGAGCCGGCCACCTGGAAGGGAGCACATGCCTCCCATGCAGGTCATGGAATTGTAGTGTTGGTCCTAACAGGATTGGAGGCTGCTTCTGTGTGAGGTCAGCTCAGTGACCGCACAGGTCAAGAGCATTCTCAGGACTCTAAGAGGACACAGAGGAACCCTTCCCCAAATCCCTAAAGACTTGGCCTTGTATAGGAAAGTGACCAGAAAGTCCCTGGTAGAGCGTGCTTATAAGGCGTCTGTCCGGCAGCCAGAGGGTACCATAAATCAGCAAAGACCATGAAACCCTTATGTCCCACGAGACTGGCCCTTAGAGCTTAGCCCTGCATCCTAAAGTCTCTGGAGAGAAATTCCTCAAGGGGAGACATGGTCGTTTATTGTAGTGACTGGAATGAGGATGGTCCCCATAGGCTCATATATTTGAATGTGTGCTCCCAGATGGAGGACTCTTTAGGATTAGCAGGTGGGCCTTGTTGGAGGAGGTGTGTCACTGGGGGTGGGCTTTGAGGTTTCAAAAGGCCACGCCAGGCCCAGTCTCTTTCTCTACCTCCAACTTGGGGATCAGGATGTAGCTCTCAGCTACTGCTGCAGCACCATGCCCGCCTGCCTGCTGCCATGCTCCCAGCCATGATGGTCATGGACTCACCCTCTGAACTGTAAGCCAGCCCCTAGTTAAAGTTTCTTTTTATAAGTTGCCTTGGTCATGGTGTCTCTTCACAGTAACAGGAAAGTAACTAAGACACTTTTCAAATCCAGCTGAGGCTGCCAAGCCTCTACAAGATGGACTCCATTATGGGAAAAAGATACATAGAAATGAATATAAGGAGGAGGTATCTGCTGTGGTCATCTCCCCCAAAGTACTTACAAGCCCTTTACCTTATTTCTCATGGCTCGGAGGAGATCTCTGACAGAGCCACCTTTGTAGGTTCTGAATTTTCGCAGATCTAGAAAAACATTGAGGGATGTAGTGGTTAAGCAAGTAAATTTTTAAAGAAGACTCCTGGGGTCTCAGTCACTGCAGAAGATGCCACCTCTTAGACTACAATAAAGGTGGTATTCATCTGAAGTTCATCCAGATCAGAAATGGGACCTCGGAGCACGACACTATCACTAACCCTGTCACTCCAAGGGATAAACATAAATGTACATCCATGGAACCAAGCCCACAAAGACATGCTCAAATAAGTCTCAACCCAAGAAGTAGGATCTGGCAGTCTAGCAGCTGGACCTGCCTGTCTATACCAAGTTCTCAGAAATAGCTACATGGTCACCTGTCTGCAGGGGGACAGTGATGTTCTCCCGCCAGTCCGTCTTCACCACAGCTCTCCCGCCTCTCTCCAGCTGCCTCACTATCGGGCCATCCAAGGACTCCTTTTCTATTCGGTCACTCACATCCTGTGAGGGAAGACAGGAACAGGTGCTGGGTCAGAGTCAGGAACACTACACGTTTGTCCACACCAACTTACAGGGTAGCCACTGGTGTATGGGTTGTAAGCAAACTGGCATTCCTCTTAGGCTCAGGCTGCAGCCTCCTCAAAGCTAGGCAGCAGGTACTTGCAGCTCACTACCCGGATACACTGACTTTCCCTGTGAGCAGATACATCTTGCAGAGATTCCCTCCATGACAAAAGAGAGATGTTATGGAGGTATACCTGTGTAGAGCATGCATCAACCCCTGGAAGTTCACATTCACACAAAGCACACTTACACAGAGCTGTAGGTACAAAACACATCCCCCAGGGAGCCAAACATAAAGAGGAGAGTTCAACTCATCTGTGCTTCAGCTATCCCTGAAACAGGACATCTCAAATCCTAACCAGAAGGCTATAACTCCTCACCGAGCCCTGAAAAACGGGAAGAAGGAAGGAGAGGGTCAGGAGGGGGTACCTTAAGAACTAGCCTTTCAGAGCCCCTGCCAGTAAGAATGGCTGAGAGGCAGGGAATGATAAGCCCTGGGACAGCCAGTCACATATTTCTTTGATGAAGACAAAAATCAGACTGGATAATTTTTTCTTTTTTCCCAAGACAGGGTCTAATGTAGCCCAGGCCGGCCTTGAACTTGCTACATAGATGAAAATGACTTTGAACTCATGATCCTTTTGCTCCCACCTCTGGAGTTCTGAGATTACAGGTTACAGGTGAAAGCTATCATGACCAGTGCACTGGCTGAATTCCTGACTTGAAATTATAGGGGGAAAAGCCTTGGAGAAAAGCTGGCAATGGTTCAGTAGGTAAAGGTACTTGCCACCAAGCCTGATGACCTGAATGTTATCCCTGAACTCAGATGATGGAAGGAGAGAACTGATTCCTACAAGAGGTCCTCTGACTTCCGACAAAAACACACACACACACACACACACACACACACACACACACACACACACACACGAGAATAAATAAATAAGTGTAAAAAATAAAAGCCTTGTAGGGATTGGACTGTCCCAGTGGGCATGATGGAGACAGGTTTCGGGGTTGCAAAGTAACTACTTTGGTTACAGCTAGTTGAAAGGAACGGAAGACAGCTGTGTCTGCCAGATATAAAACCTGGATACACTATTTTATGGTGGGGTTAAGGTCTTCATATATAAGTTTTATTCTTGTTGTCTATTTTGTCATTAAAGTGACCATGACCTAGACTTGAGAATTTTCATGTTCTATCCTGCAGCACACAGTGATCAATCGTGATGCTACTCACACCCACTGCTACCCTGGAATGAAATCCTGGACCCTTCACCCCAAAGACATTTGAATGGTTACTAAGCACCAGCAGCGGGCCAGGCAGTGTCCTTGCTAGGAGCTGAGGACAGAGCAGTGATTAAAATCATCTAGAAAGTCTAGGATGTTACTCTAGCCACTGTAGTATCAAACTGTCAAACTCCAGATAATGTGAGTCCACTCTAAGTCAGGGTGCTCTCCAGGAGAAAATCCTGCTGCCCCACCCCACTGCTCTCCACAGCAGAGGAGGCGTTGTGGCTTACTCCTCCCATGCACCTCACACCCACAAACAGTCTATACAAAGACCCCTGGCAATGCCAGAAAACCCACAGAGCTGTCAGAGCTATGGATCTTAAATTTTAGCTGGAAAGTGTATACTATGCCGGGCGGTGGTGGCGCATGCCTTTAATCCCAGCACTCGGGAGGCAGAGCCAGGCGGATCTCTGTGAGTTCGAGGCCAGCCTGGACTACCAAGTGAGTTCCAGGAAAGGTGCAAAGCTACACATAGAAACCCTGTCTCAAAAAACCGAAAAAAAAAAAAAAAGAAAAAAAAAAGTGTATACTAAACTTAATGAGATCTGAGTAAAAGACCATAGAAAAATCTTCTTAAAGAAATGTTTAAATTTATGACACTGAATGAAATTATACTGTATCTGAGATTTACTTCAAAATTATCTAGGATTGGGCTAGAGAGACGGTTCAACAGTTAAGAGCACTTTATGCTCTTGTAGAGGACAGGGTTTTTGACATTGCCAGAACTCATGTTGCAGCCCACAATCATCTGTAACTCAGTGTCAGGGGAACCAACACTCTCTGCTGGCCTCTGTGAGTACCAGGCAAGTACATGATGTATATACATACATATCCCATACATCTTAAAAATAATCTGGGGTGTGGAAGAGCACAGAAATTAATACCTGCTAAAACTGGAGGACTGATAAGAGGAGCCTCTAGAGCATTTAGTCTACTTTTGTGTAATTAGGAATCCCAGAATATAAAGTTTAACAATTAGAGATGGCGCAGTAGTTAAGAGTACTCCCCCCCCCCGCCCCCGGCAAAAAAAAGAAGAAAAAAAAAGTACTTCCCACTCTGACAGAGTACTTGGGTTTGATTCCTAGCACCCATATCGTGTCTTACAACCTTCTGTAACTCCATTTCCACGAGATCTGACACCCTCTTCTGAACTCCACAGACATCAGGAACACATGTGGTGTACAGACATACATGCAGGCAAAACATTCATACACATAATATAAAAATAAATCTAATTAGGGTACATTCATATAATAGAATGTTATAGTCATAATTTTGTATATATTTTTTAAAAAGCAGAATATAACACTGTATATAGTTTGATCTCAATTATACTTTTTTTGTTGTTGTTTTTGAGACAGAGTTTCTCTGTGTAGTTTTGGTGCCTGTCCTGGATCTCACTCTGTAGACCAGGCTGGCCTTGAACTCACAGAGCTCCTCCTGGCTCTGCCTCTGAGTGCAAGACTAAAGGCGTGCGCCACCACTGCCCGGCTCAATTATACTTTTATTCATATGAAAAAAACGTAAAATGTGATGGTTAATTTTAGTGGTCAATTTGATCATATCTAAGATCAACTAAGACATGCTTGGGTGGGTCTGTGAGGGCAGCTCCAGAAAGGATTAGCCTAGAACAAAGGACCTTCTCCCAGTGTGGGCAGCACCCTCTGACAGGTCGGTAGATACAGAGGTCTGAGGGAAAGCAGTCTAGCCTGCTGGCCTGTGCTTCTTGCTGGTAAGAACATCTATCCCATTCTGCTGCCATCCTTCACTGACATCACAACTCTGCTTCTTCAGCCTTCCACTGTGGACTAAGACGAGGGGCTCTCAGGAAATCTTCCAGGTCTTCAGTGTAGAGTGGGACTACTGAGCAGCTACTGGCTTCTCAGTCTCTCCAGTGTGCAGATGGCCACTGCTGGACTACCCAGTCTGTACCGTGTGATTCTAATACATCCCCTTTACGATACACACATCGAATTTACTAACACAAATGTCAATCATGTTTGTCTTGGTTATAGGCTACAGGTCCTTTGTTTTGCTCTTTGTCCTTTCTACCTTTTCAGAATCTGGAAGGCATTAATAATTTGATAGAGAGACAGACACAGGTACCTGAAAGAACTGGAGCTGCTTTTCCAGGCTCCAGAAAAATGGGTGTTTTAGCACATGCTTTGCAGAGGGCCGCTGCTGGGGATCCATTGCAATCATTTTCTCTATCAATTCACGAGCAATGACATCCTCTAAAGAGGAGAAAAATAAATTACCTATTATTTCCAACCTATAACACCAAATTAAATTATCAGAAACCTTGAAAACCTGCATGCCTCCCCCACATTTGTGTATATCTATTGCATATATGTGTACATGTTTGTGTGTGTGCACACATGTGGAGGGCAGATGTTTATGACAAATGTCTTCCTCAGTTATTCTCCACCTAATGTTTTCTTTCTTTCTTTCTTTTTCTTTTTTCTTTTTTTTTTTTTTTTTCCGAGACAGGGTTTCTCTGTAGCTTTGGAGCCTGTCCTGGACTAGCTCTGTAGACCAGGCTGGCCTCGAACTCACGGAGATCCACCTGCCTCTGCCTCCCGAGTGCTGGGATTATAGGCGTGTGCCACCACTGCTCGGCTTTCCTAATGTTTTCTGAGATGAGAGTCTCTCACTGAACTTGGGGCTTATCAATTCAGCTAGATTGGCTGCCCAGGAAGCCCCAAGGATCCTCCTGTCTCTGCCTTTCTAGTACTGGGGTTACAGATGCATGGCACCAGGCTTTTTTCTTTTTTAACCTGGGCACTGAGGACCCAAACTCAAGCCCTCACGTTTTTGTGGCTTTACCCACTTTACCAACTGGGCCATCTCCCCTTGCATGCCTTTTGATACAAAATTCTGCTACAGGAATGGATTCTAATAAAATAATGAATTCACACCAAACATCAGTTGATAAAGAGATTTTTCACTATGTGGTTTGTGAAAAGTAGTGGCTGAAAATATCCCAAACCAGAGGCTTATGTACTAGATGATGAGCTGTTAAAATGACAACGGGGCTACATACAGATGGATTTAGATAGACATTCAAGGCAAGACATGATGGGCTTGTAATCCCAGTGCTCAAGAAGCTGAGACCAGTATGAGTTATAGAAGATGATTTCAGCTAGCCTGGGCTACACAAAGAGACCCTGACTCATTAAACAAACAAACACAAAGACCCCAAAAAGAAGAGGTTGAAAAGTGAGCCTGCTGCAAATGTGTGACTTGACCCCATCCCACTCCTATCAGAAGCCTATAGCTCAGGCTCACCTGGAACTCCCTGTGTATCCCAGGCTGGTCTCAAATTTGAGATTCTCCTGCCTCAGTGTCCTAAGCGCTAGGACTACAGGTATGTTCCATAACCTCTAGCCTTATCCTCCCCCCTTTTTTACATTTATTTGTGTATAGAGGAAGAACACGTATGTGTGACATGACACATGTATAGAGGTCAGAGGACAACTTGCAAGAAGTTGGTTCTCTCCTCCTACCATAGCGGTGGGTTCCCAGGGATTGAACTTGGGTCATCAGGCTTGTAGGCAAGTGCTTCTACCCACAGAGCCATCTTGCTAACCCACTAACACCATCTTGAGGTTGTTTTGAGACAGGGTCTCACTATGTACCCTTGGCTGTCCTGGAATTCATTATGTAGATCAGGCTGGGCCTGGATTTATAGGGATCCTCCTGCCTCTGTCTCCCATGTGAAGGTGTGTGCCACCACTCCTGGACCCATTTTGTTAAAAGTAAGTATACATATCTAGATAAGCAATTAGAATAATATATACAAAGGCATTGATAGAAGATATCCATCCCTATATAATGGAAATATGGGTCTTATGCTAATGTGTTTTTCTACAATGAATAAGGAAAAAAAACTCATAAGAAAACAAGTACTAGTTTTTTTGTTTTGGGGTTTTTTGTTTTTGTTTTTTCGAGACAGGATTTCTCTGTTTAACAGCCCTGGCTGCCCTGGAACTTACTTTGTAGACCAGGCTGGCAATGAACTCACTGAGATCTGCCTGCCTCTGCATCCTGAGCGTTGGGAATTAAAGTGTGTACCACCACGGCCCGGCACAAAACAATTACTTTGTTTTAACCTTTTCACATAGCACCACTGGAGTGCTCTGATCTAATGTAATCTAGCAAACTTCCCAGTCAGGAAGAAGCACGTGTTGTGTCCAAGTCAGATCAAGGACAGAGCCCACCTATCCCTACAGGACACAGACTGTCTTGCAACCATGGCCCTCACACAGCAGAGTCCAGTTTACAGAGCACAGGTCCTCCCATATGCCAGTAAGGCCCTCTGATCACAGGGTAGGAAAGAGCAGTCTCCAGAGGACGCCTTCCCCAGGTCAGCATCTAGTACTCCAAGGATGAACTTAGCCAGCCTCCATCAACTCTGTATGTTTCAGCATTTCCTAAGGCCCAATGGGCAGTACAGTGGAAGGTGTTACCACCCAGACCACCTGCTCACCATGCCTGTCTGAGTGGAAGCAGTCAAGGCTGCAGGCGCCCAGGAGGATGTTGGCTTGCCGCTGCAAGGACTTGCCAAAGGGATGGTTGCCCTCAGAGATGACATAGTAAAAAACACAGCCTGCGGAGAAGATGTCCACTGTGTAGGTCTGAAAGAAATGCAGAGTGGGAGACCTCAGCCATCACTTTACTCACAGCCCTGACTCCACTTCAGCCCCTCCTGAAAGGAATCTGATAAGAGGCTGATGAATATGAACTGCCCAGAGCAGCAAGGGACACTGTAGGGATTCCCTAGCGTCCTGATTGGTGTCAAGGTCATGAGCTTGGGGGCTAACAGCCTGGGATGCTGGTTCTGCCAGGTGCCCCAAGTTAGTATTACTGGTCAGGGCACAGTCCAACATCACATTCCTCCTTGACTTGGGATCTATTCTTGCCTGAAACATTTCCCTTGAATCTAATCAAGTCTCTAGACTCCACTTCTAGCTTACAGGAAATGTAAGGAACACAGAGAGCTGGGAAGCACAGCCATGAAGAAACAAGCAGAGTAGCCTACAACGGGACACTCAAGAACTTCTCAAGAATAAGCATAGAGAACAGAACAGGCAGGGAGGTGCTGGGGATTTAGAGATACAGTCCAAATCAGCACTCAGTGGAGTCCTGGAACACAAAACTAGCTGTGAAGGACTTGTGGGCTGGCTGGGGGATGATGAGCATGGGTGTGTGAGGAACCGGGATGGGAAGAGTGCTGACTGTGGAGGTGTGACGAGACAGTGGGGAAGGACTGCCTTAGAAACAGGTGCTGAAGCCGGGCGGTGGTGGCACACGCCTTTAATCCCAGCACTCGGGAGGCAGAGCCAGGTGGATCTCTGTGAGTTCGAGGCCAGCCTGGGCTACCAAGTGAGTTCCAGGAAAAGGCGCAAAGCTGCACAGAGAAACCCTGTCTCAAAAAACCAAAAAAAAAAAAAAAAAAGAAAGAAAGAAACAGATGCTGCAGCACAGGCTGAAGGGCTTCCTGTATGCAGACGGTCCAGCCGCGGGGAGCCGCGGGGAGCCAGCAAACCCACATTATGGACCAACAGTGACCAGATGGAAGCACATAGGTCCTAACATTCTTTCAATTTTCTGGATGACTACAAATTCTAAAAACAAAAGTCTAGGGAAACAAAACAAACTTAAACAAATGAAAATTAGAAGTTTGCTCATCTTAGGTAAGTCTGGACTCTCCAGGTTTCCAAAGGAAAAAGGGGAAGAGACAACTATTCACATCTGTCTTTTTTTTTTTTTTTTGGTTTTTAGAGACAAGGTTTCTCTATGAAACAGTCCTGGCTGTCCTGGAACTTGCTCTGTAGCCCAGGCTGGCCTCAAACTCACAGAGATCTGTCTGCCTCTGCCTCCCGAGTGCTGGGATTAAAGGCGTGCGCCACCACTGCCTGGCCATCTCTGTCTTTCTTATGTATCTACAGAACAGGAAACAACATGGGAAGTTCACAGAGAAGTTCTCTGTTAAAGGGGTGTCATTCTGGAACCACGTGTGCCTGGGCCCTTCAACTTTGAAAACCAATAGGCCAGTACTTACAGGATTCTCCTTGCAGTCCTCACTCAACATCTCTGGGGCAATCCAGCCTTCAGTACCAGGTACCCCTGAACGGCGGCTGAAACTGTGTCTGCCCACTGCCAGCTTCTTGCAGAGGCCAAAGTCAGAGATCATGGCCTTGATTCTGCCATGTGCGTTGGGCATGGAGAGGAGAATGTTGTGGGGTTTCAGGTCTCTGTGAACTAGGAGAGAACTTCAAATTCATTCAAAGCTTACCATGAGTGACCCCAGTTTCCTACAAGGGGTTGTGGGTCCTTTCAGACTCCTAAATACCTGCAGTCATCTTTGAAATGTTTAGTTTTCAGTTACCTAAGGTTCCCCCTTAAATTCCTACACAACCTGTCAAGAGACCACTTACACACTCCTTTCTCCTAGGAAGGCCAGCTAGCTGCCCCCACCTGGGCCTTTAGCATGGATCCTCTTACCTATGTTGAGAGAGTGTAGGTGTGCCAGGCCTGAGGTGGTCTGCTGAAGCAAGGTGATGGGCTCTAGGCCAAGGTGGGCAAAGTCCTTCTGCTCCACGTACTGTAAGAGACACAATGGCAAGGTCACAGCACATAACCTTCAGGACTTCTTGGCCTATAGTATCGTTTCTTTAAATCCCACTTTACTGACCACATTCTTAGTCCAACTCATATTTTCCAACAGACCTCCTGAAGTCATAGACTGACTTAAACACATAAACACATAAAGCTCCAGTTTATTAATTTACAATGAGCAAGATAAGAAGGCAGAAGACTCAGGTTCATTTCCTGGGATAGGCAAGACTACAGGAGAACTCCAACGATACTGAAATGTTCTGGGTGAGTCTGAATATGGAGCGAAAGGAGTTTGTGGAATGCTCTGACTGCCTGGAGCTATCAGCCAGCAACCTCCACGCCTATACCAGCCATGACCAGAGGTGAGAAGAACCTACTAGGTTCCCTAGAAAAGAGGGAGCAAGGGACATGCCAACTGCAACCCAAATGGCCAGGAATGCTGAGTGGACCACTCCACAAAGACTACAGTGATAAAAATGCTCTGTGTTTGTGGTTGGTGGTTAAGTGGATATATATAGAATATGGATACACACACACACACCAAACTGTGCATTTAAGATGAGCAGAAGTTGCTGTACTGTAACTTCAATAAAGTTAATAAAGCAAAGTTTAAAGACAGTAAGTAGTTACTTCCTGAACACATCCCAGCTGCGGGGAGAAGAGGCTGCAGTGGCTGTGGCAAGGCTGGCCGTGACCCCAGGCACTGGAAAGCCAGCCAGACCCACCTCTTGTAGGGTGGCTGCACACAATTCAATGGCAATGTACTGGAATTGCCGGTCCTTCTCTGTGCAAAAGTAGCGGATCACGTTCGGGTGCTCATCTGACTCTCGAAGCAGTTGGACCTCACGGTCTGCAAAGCTAAAACACTCAGGGAGGATCCTCTTCACGGCCACATCACGGTTGTCAAACATGCCTCTGTAGAACAAGAAGCAGCTGAGTTTGGTTAGTGCACGTTGGGCTGTAGACATGAGATCGGCCCTGTAAGGTACCAAATGCTCCTTATTCCAGGATCAGGCACCTCAGCTGTAGTGGCATTTGCTCTGCCCATGACCTCAGGCTATACGGCCAAAAGAAGGCGGAGCTTCTTGCCCTTGTAGGAGACCATGACCGTTAAAGAGAAAGGGAGGCCTAGCGGTGGTGGCACACGCCTTTAGTCCCAGCACTCGGGAGGCAGAGGCAGGCAGATCTCTGTGAGTTCGAGGCCAGCCTGGGCTACAGAGTGAGCTCCAGGACAGGCTCCAAAGCTACACAGAGAAACCCTGTCTCGGGGAGGTGGGGAAGGAAAGGGAGAAAGGTCCCAGGTCCCTTCTCACTGCTGCCTATGAGGGGGAGTCACTCTCCAGTCAGATCAGAGGACGACTTCAGCTGCCTACTCCGTTCTGTATTTGTGAGTGTATTTGCTCAATTTATATCTTAATAAATTCTGTACCCATTAAATAGACTCACATGGTTTGATCTTAATACTCAGTTTCAAGGCCCAGAGGCCTTGGCCAACCACCAGCAACCTATAGTGACGACATCTCTTTCCCTGGGTGGCCTGACTAGCTTTAAGTCAATTTGACACAAACTAGAGTCATTTAAGAAGAGAGAGACTCAACTGAGAAAATGCCTTCATAAGATTTGCCTGTAAGCAGTTCTGTAGTGCATTTTCTGAACTGGTGATTGATGTGGCAAGGCCCAGCCCCTTGTCAATGGTATCACCCCTGGGCAGGTGGTCCTTGGGTATACAAGAGGCAGGCTGAGCAAGCCATGAGGAGCAGGCCAGTAAGCAGCACTCTTCCATGGCTTCTACTTCAGATCCTGCCTTGAGTTCTTATCCTGACTTCCTTCAATGCACTGTGATGTGGAAGTGTAAGTAAAATAAGCCCCTTCCTCCCAAGGTACTTTGGTCATGGTATTTTATCACAGCAACAGAAACTCTAAGACACTGTGGGATCTCACTGGAGGCAAGGTTCATCTGCCTTGGTCATCACTTTGACCCTGCTATGCCCCAGGAGCCTGGCACTTAAAACATCAACCCTCTAAGCACTCACATAGTTGGGGGACTGGGTGACACCACTCACTTGTACACAATTGTGCCCTCAGCTCCATGGCCCAGGACATCCTTGGGGCAGAATGAAATCTTCCCAACAATCACCATTCTGGTTTCCTCATCTGGAACAAAGGAGGAAAAAGAAGAGGTCATTTTAAACAGGTATCACCTGAAGAGCTTTGAAGCTTCCTGATTCCTGAGTAAGACCTGGGGTTTAGGAGGTCCTATATCCCTAGATTCCTGGGCGCAAGAGCTACCTAGGCCCACTGCTCACTTATGCCCGGGGCCACTGCCTCCTCCCCAGCATTTTGCCCCCTATTCCTACATTCTGTTTCTGCTCTTACATTATCTCCCAGTATTAAGCTTTTCCAAAGAAAAAGAAAAAGGATTCTCAGTAGAGTTTTGCTAGCCCGGCTAGCTCAGTTGGTAGAGCATGGGACTCTTAATCCCAGGGTCGTGGGTTCGTGCCCCACGTTGGGCGCCAAATGTAGATGTAATTCAGTGTAGATGTAGCCAACAGTTTTATCAGACAGAAAACACAGAGCCGATTCAGAGAAGAAAGCCAAGAGGTCAGAGCCAAGAGCCTCACCCTTTCTGATTCAGGGATCCTCCTCAGCCAAGAGAGCTCTCCGAAAAGAGAGGAGCCCTCCTTCCTGTGTGTCTGTCTCTATAGTCTCTCTGTTCTGGCTTCTGATTGGTTGTAAACCCAATCATGTGACTGCCTCGTCACTGCCTGTATGTACCGCCCTCCAGGTCCTTAAAGGCGTACACCACCACTGCCACACACTTGCTATGGCTCTAATAGCTCTGACCCCAGGCAACTTTATTTATTAACATAAAATACCACCACAGAGTTTCATATTTAGTTAATGGTGAACAAAAATGATAAAAAGTCTACCTCAAAGATCAATATCCAAAACATCCCAGTGTAGTGGGACAGGTAAAATAAAAAGACTGTTTAGAACTAGGGCCTCTGAGGCCCCTTCACAATCTGTGTGGCAATCCTCCCAGAATATGGGCCCTGACCATTGGCCCACTCCCCAAGAGGAAAGTGGGTCACTGCTTCACTTTTGAACTTGGCCAGTGGCTGGTCTTAGGAATTCACTTAAGCCAGATGGGAAACTTCCCTCTGGTTCACAGCAGTTCATAGCCCTGTAGAGGAAAGATGGAAGAAGGTAACCCTCAGACAGAAGATACCATGAATGGGGCAGAAGTCCCCTATCCAGAGACCTTAGATGGAGGAAGCCAGGGGAGAATAAGGTGAGCCCTCAGAAATGACATGGTGTTCTGTGTTCCAGGTGATGCTCAAAGATACAATGGAACTGTCTTTACCCTCATCATCCTGCTCCAGGGAAGGGTTGGTACCAGTCTTGGAGGCAGAGCTGCTGGAGTGAAGTGAGTGGTTGGAGGCTCTGGGGGACGGGCTGGAGCTGTTGGTGCCCGAGCTCTCTGAGAAGAGGCCAGATGAATCCAGGAACTCAGGGTCCTGAGTAAGGTCTCCATGTGAGTGGAATGGCAGCTGCTGCTGCTGCAAGAGCTGGATTTTCTCCAGTTCCTTCTGGAACTGTTGGTGCTGGAGCTGGCGCTGCTGATGCATGCTCTGTGGAGAGAAACCCACATCCAGGCTAGTGTAGCTGGGAAATAAGTCACAGGTATTCCCTGTGGCCAAAGGGGCAGGGAGACTTTATTTGAACCCTAAGGCACAAGGCCAGAGAGAAGCCACAGTGAGACAGAGTTGATTCAGTAATTTTACTCTTTGGTAAGGCCCACAGTCTACCTCTGGACAGTGCTGGTGAGATTAAGTGGCCACCAGAAGGAGCATCTGAAGGGAACCTGCACTAGAGAGGGCTAAGCCAAGTGGAGAAGTTTCCACTTAGTCTTAGAAATCAGTGACTTGTAAAAAAACCCAGGGAGTTACTGGGGCTGGAGAGATGGCTCAGCGGTTAAGAGCACTGGTTGTTCTTCCAGAGGTCCTGAGTTCAATTCCCAGCAACCACATGGTGGCTCACAACCACCTGCAATGAGCTCTGGCGCCCTCTTCTGGCATACATAATAAATAAATAAATCTTTAAAAAAAAAAAAAAAAAAAAAAAAACCCAGGGAGTTATTGTACAAGTGAAGCCAAATGGGAAGAATGGTTAGAGGTGCATGGGGGTATGGTGAGAAGGGGGGCAAGCCCTGGTCCACAATGGCTGTGCCTGAATAGAGGTTGGAGCAGGATAGCCTGAAATATAGAAGGCAGGCTGGATGCTGGGTCCAGAATGAGGCACTGTGGGGCAGAATCATGGTGCCTGGCCAAGGACCTGCTCCTAAGGACCTGGCTCCATCATGCTGCCACACAGCACCCTCTTCTCCAATCCTCTGGAAGCTTTACTCCATCATGCATCAGTTGGCTACAGTTATTCTTGCTTGTGCATGGGAGGTGGACTGGAGGGGAGTTTTCTAACTCTTTTTGAACCCAGGGTCAAAGTTCTGGGTGTGCTGCCTATTAGCTTAGTACCCCAGGAAGGCATGTAGCCTCCCTCGGTCTAGTTTCTTCTTCTGTGGACAAAGAATAAATAATAATGACCTCATAGGATAAATAAATAAAATAATTTCTTTTTTAACTTTGTCCCCAGAAAACAAAGCACACAAAATCTGTCTTCCCTACTTGATAGAGATGTGAGCTGCCATGTGCTGGTGTTCTGAGGAGACAACACTAGAGTCTTGAACAATTTGCTGGGGTACTATGGTCTTACTACTCAAATACATCATCATTTTTGTTGATTTATCTGCAACTAGGAAACGAAAGGACTAACCACACCATCTTTTACACATTAGCTGATCTCATAGGTAGTGTAAGGGAGCGGATTTTCAACTGCTATTCTTCCTTTTAAAAAACAAGATACAGGACTGGAGAGATGGCTCAGAGGTTAAGAGCACCGACTGCTCCTCCAGAGGTCCTGAGTTCAAGTCCCAGCAACCACATGGTGGCTCACAACCATCTGTAATGAGATCTGGCACCCTCTTCTGTATACATAATAAATAAATAAATCTTAAAAAAAAACAAAAAACAAAACAAAAAAACAAAACAAGATACAATTAACTGTTTAAAATGATCTTAGGCAGAGTTATATATTAGCTTTTATAGACCTTCCTTGAAAAACACTAAGATTTAGTTACAAAACTGTCCTTTTATGAGAAGCTAGTATCTCTAATGATGTTTTTGAAGATAAGCAAATATTTCTTTTTTCCTTCCCCCTGCCCCTCCTCCTCCTTTTTTTTTTTTTTTTTTTTTTTTGAGACAGGGTCTCACTATACAGCCTTGGCTGGTTTTGAACTTGCTATGCAGTTCCTCAAACTTCCAAGTGCTATAATTAAAGGAGTGCAACACCATTCCTGGCTCAAATATTGACTTTGAAATATGAAACATGTTGGCTACTTTTGTGTGGCCCCCAATAGATACCTAGTGACTGACAGAGAGCTACCAGAACACAGAGGCAATGGGAAGGGTCAAGCCTTACCAGGGGGTAAGTGATGATGAAGGCCACCCATCCAACCAGCAGGAAGGTGCTCAGGATAATAGTAGCCATGTCCTTGAGCATGGAGTCCACAGGGGCCTCAGGCTTGGTGGGGGCATGAACCAGCTTCTCTTCCACATCCTGAGACACGGTGGTTGGTGTATTTTCTGAAGTCTGGCCAACCAGGTTGATAACCTTGTATGGAAGAGATTTGCTGAATGTCTAGTTTTATAGATGAAGGCAGCACTCAAGAGAAGCCATGTCTATTTAAAATGTAGGACTATACTGAAATTTTTTTTCTAGTTCATCAAAAGTCTGATGGTCCAGATAACTGTTGCTTCTTTCTAAGTAGTTGCTTTGCGAAATCATACAATTCTACAGTGATGCTGTCATTGTTCACACAGAGGTATCATAATAACATATTTGGAAATACCTTTAGACCCTGACATTCTTTTAAAATTTTCAATGATAAATTTCAATGATAAATATACTACTCTTTTGATAGTAGATTTGTTATTTAAGGAAAACTGTAAAATCACCTAAATCAACTGCAGAAAAAAAAACCTAGTGGAAAGTTGGTCATCAATTTGATACCTTTTCACATTGAAAAATAAAGCCAACCGGGGCATGCAGAAAGTCCTGGGTTTAATCCTAACACTACAAACAAACAAACAAACAGATCAAACCACAAAAATAAAGCAAGGCTATATAAGTATGAAGATCTGAGTTCAAATCCCAAGAACCCACATAAAAAGCAGATGTAGCCGGGCGGTGGTGGCACACGCCTTTAATCCCAGCACTTGGGAGGCAGAGCCAGGCGGATCTCTGTGAGTTCAAGGCCAGCCTGGACTACCAAGTGAGTTCCAGGAAAGGCGCAAAGCTACACAGAGAAACCCTGTCTCGAAAAACCAAAAAAAAAAAAAAAAAAAAAAAAGCAGATGTAGCAGTATGTGCTCCTGTAAGCCCGTTAGTGGGGTGAAGTGAGACAGCAAGATCACTGGAGCTTGCTGGTCATCAGTTTAGCTCCAGATTCAGTAAGGGACTGCCTCAAGGGAATAAGGTAGTGAGTGATAGAGTAAGGCACCCAACGTCTTCTGGCCTCCTTATACTTAACACACACCCCCTATACTGTAACCCCCCACCCAAAAAACAGGAAGGCTTACATATGTGTGTATATGTGCAGGCATGTACCTAGTATAGCTAACAAAGCAATAAAACCACTTACTTAGGTTGTTTTTAAATTTTAAGGAACTCCCAAATTAAAATAATTTATTCAAGAATTCTATTTTTTTCCAAAGTTAAGGAAAAGTATCAGATGACTTTAAAGAAATGCTAGCTGGGCAGTGATGGTATACACCTTTAATCCCAGCACCCAGGAAGCAGGTGGATCTCTGTAAGTTTGAGGCCAGCCTGGTCTACAGAGCTAGTTCCAGGATAGCCAGGGCTACACAAAGAAACTCTGTCTCAAAAAACAAAACAAAAAAGAAATGCTTATTTAGAAGCTCCAAATTAATTCAGATAAGCATGTAGCTTCCCTCCAATTTGCTCAGAATCTAGAGATTTCCTGGAATAGTTTAGAAAAACCATTGCTCTGTACTCAGTGTACAGCTAGTGTTCCCTGTTTGTCCAACAAAGCTAACACACAGCTTCCTGGCCTTGCACACCGGGTTCTCCACAGCTTATATCACTACACTCTCCTGCAAGTCATCAGCCTTTGACACACGCCCTTCTCTCCCTTCCAGGTGCTATCTGAGTCCATCCAGGTACACACCTCTTCTGTTCATATCTACAGTGCATGGAGAGTATGGTTTGTTCGGTGTGTAGCAAGTGGCTGAGAAATGTGTGCTGAGCATGTGACAAGGGACAATACTTACTTAGATATTAATTGCTCAAGAGTGCTAATAAGACAGTTGTGGGGCTAGAGAGATGGCCAGTGGTTAAATTCATATACTACTGTTGCAGAGAATCTGAGTTTGGTTCCCAGCACCCACATCAAGCAGCTCACAACCACCTGTAGCTCCAGGAGTACTAGGTAATGAGAGCTGTCTTGAAAAATGCAAACAAACAAACAAACAAACAAACAAATAAAAACTAAGTCTCTCAAGTGATTTGTTAGACTAGAGATGGCCCACATCAGTAGCTCTCCTTCTTCAAACCCTCCCCCAGTCTGGACCACTTCTCCATCACCCTTCCCCACTTAGCGGAGCTGCACGAGTCCCAAGACTGAATAGCTAGTTCACCAAGGCCTTCACAAACCTCCAAGTCCCCTTTCCTGGCCATGCAGACCAGGAAAAAAGTCTCCCAACCCTGCGATATCTGAACAGGAACAGCCAGTAGAAAGTACCAGCGGAGGAGATGGAGGAGAATTAACCAAGTTGAGTGCTCAGGGACTTTCAACTGAAGCTCCCAGCTTCTGCTCAGAGGCCCTTTCCACCCTCTCCTCTCAGGCTCAGGACAAGACATGCCATCTAGAGCCAGTAGTTCACTTCTCACTCACTTCCTCAAAGCTCCTTTTTTCCGAATCAGCAGGAATCACATTTTCCCGATGTTTGGGCAGGTTGTTGGGGAATCTCTCCAGCATCTTGGTAGATGCAGACAGAGGAGTTTCATGGTGTCCTACAAGAGGAAAGAAAGCCTTAATGAGAACAGTTCCCAGGCAGTGGTAGTTCTCAACACCAAATTTCAGCAACAGTGTCTACGTGCTGAGGGGACTTTCCTACAATGCAACCCCGTATCCACACAGTGAGAAGGGAAAGGCGGCTACTAGAGAACCGGCCTGGAAACAGAAATTTTACAGGTGTAGTAGCACACCCCTGTAATTCCAGCACTCAGGAGGCAGAGGTGGTGGATCTCTGTGAGTTTAAGACCAGCTTGGTCCACACAATGAATTCCAAGCCAGCCAGAGCTTCATAATCAAACACAAACAAACAAAAACCACCCCCCACCACCAACAGAAATTTTATGACTGGAGGGACAGTTCAGTCAGTAAGGTGCTTGTGAAAGCATGAATACTCAAGTTTGATCCCCAGAACTCAAGTTAAGTAAAGTTGGTGATGTGTTTGTAATCCAATAGGGAGATGGAGACAGGTTGACTCCTGGAGCTTGCTGGCTAGCTAGCCTAACCTAATCAGTAAATTCAGACCACTGAGAGACTCTGTCTCAAAGTTTTATTAGTTGATGGTAGAATACAGAATACAGTTTTCAGCTTCTTTTTTTGTTTGTTTTTTTGTTTTTTCTGAGACAGGGTTTCTCTGTAGCCCTGTCTGTCCTGGAACTCTCTCCGTAGACCAAGCTGGCCTCAAACTCAGAGATCTACTTGTTTCTGACTCCCGGAGTGCTGGGATTAAAGGTGTGTGTCACACCACTGCCCAGTTTTTTGCTTCTTTTTTATAAAGTTTTATTTTTATTGTTAATTACATGCATGTGTGTGGGTATGTGTAGTGCCCAAGGACAGGTGACAGATTCCCCTGGAGCAGGAATTACAGGTGGTTGTGAGCCACTTGACATGGGTGCTAGGAACCAAACTTGGGTCCTCAGCAAGAGCAATATGAGCTCTTAACCACTGAGCCACCTCTCCAGCCCAGCATATCTGCTTGTTCTGAAAAAACAAACAAACTTATGTCCTTGTCGTGGAAGGTATCAGGATGTTGGGGGCATGTTGTAAGCAAGGCTTGTGTGGTGCATGTGTTCAACTCAGGAACCAGAATGATGCTTCATTCAACCTTCAAGAAGTTCTGTCACTGCTTTTTCTAGTAGCATCAGTCTACAAGCTCCCTTCTGCACACTTCAGTTGCTCAGGCAGAGTTCTACTCCTCCTCTGAGCTACATCTGAGCTTCCACCTAAAGCAATGGTGAGCAACTGTGAGAAGATGAGAGGAAGTGGGTGCTGGATGGACAGGATGGCTGCGGAGATGCTCACTCACTTGCTCACTCTTCTGTACATACTATCTCATGACTGCTTGGCAGTCAGCACACCTCCATTCCAAATCTAGTGTGTGCAATAAAAGAAACAGAGCAGGGGCTGGAGAGATGGCTCAGCGGTTAAGAGCACTGGCTGTTCTTCCAGAGGTCCTGAGTTCAATTCCCAGCAACCACATGGTGGCTCACAACCATCCGTAATGAAATCTGGTGCCCTCTTCTGGCCTGCAGGTGTATATGCAGACAGAACACTGTATACATAATAAATAAATAAATAAATATTAAAAAAAAAAAAAAAAAAAAAAAAAAAAAAAAAAAAGAAACAGAGCAGCTAAAATAAGGAACTGGAGATTCATACCACAGGGCTTGAGAATCCGTTTACCTTGAACATGAACTGGTTCCATTCACAGGCTGGAAAAGCCCCATCAGTTTCCCTCCTTTCTCTTCTCCCACTGGGATGAGCTCTTAGCTTGACTCAGGCTTTTCATTCTATAATCTTTTTTTTTTCTTTTTTGTGGTTGTGTGTGTAGACCACAGGTCAACATGAGATTGTGGTGGTATTGTGTTCCCCAAAATATTGTGTACCCTAATAAACTTATCTGGGGTCAGAGAACAGAAAAGCCACTAGATACTTAGTTAGTCAGTGGTAGCACACGCCTTTAATTCTAGCATTCCAGAGACAGAAGTCCATGTGTTCAAGGATACAGCCAAGCATAGTGACTCACGCTTTTTTTTTTTTTTTTTTTTTTTTTTTGGTTTTACGAGACAGGGTTTCTCTGTGTAGCTCTGAGCCTTTCCTGGAACTTATTCTGTAGACCAGGCTGGCCTCAAACTCACAAAGATCCACCTGCCTCTGCCTGAGTGCTGGGATTAAAGGCGTGAGCTACCACCGCCTGGCTGACTCACGCCTTTAATCCCAGAAAGCGAGCCTTTAATCCCAGAGAGTGATGGTAGAAAGCAGAAAGATATATAAGGCGTGAGGACCAGAAACTAGAAGCATTTGGCTGGTTAAGCATTTGGCCGGTTAAGCATTCAGGCTTTTGAGCAGCACAGTTCAGCTGAGAGCCATTCGGATATGAGGACAGAAGCTTCCATTCTGAGGAAACAAGATCAGCTGAGAAGTTGGCCGGGTGAGGTTAGCTGTGGCTTGTTCTGTCTCTCTGATCTTCCAGTATTCACCCCAATACCTGGCTCAGGTTTGATTTTATTAATAAGACCCTCTAAGATTCATGCTACATGAGATATCTTCCTCAACTGCTTCTCTACCTTGCTATTATTTAATTTTTTTTTTTTTTTTTTTTTTTTTTTTTTTTTTTTTTTTTAAAGACAGGGTCTCTCACTGAAACTGGAGCTTTATGCTTCAACTAGGTTGGCTGGCTAGTAAGTTCCAGGATCCGCCTGTCTGTTTTTTAGATGCTTTATCTAGACCTGGCTTTTTACATGGGTTCATAGCCTCACAATCACATAGTAAGCACTTTGCCCACTGACTCACTTCCTCAACCCCTACTCTGTGATCTCTCCAACACTGTCCCAAACCTATTAGACTATCTGCCATGTGTACCAAGGCAAAACTTGACAGGAACTAGACAGAGCTTGCATTTCTCAATCTGGAAAGTCCCTCTTTAATCCCTCATCTGACCTCAATCTTTTCAGGTTTTCTCTAGCTCCAGCATGACATGGTTCTTTAAGGAAACCTACTTTTGTTCTGAACCATCCCAAAGTTTCTCTTGTCTACCATGGCATGCTGAGGCATGCTCTGCTCTACAAAAGGGTTTCCCCACATGTGACTGCCTATGTCAGAACTCTGAGTCAGACTTGGTGGTGGACACAGGAATCTGAATGTGGGTAACCATAGGTCACCGAGGCCAACAAGAGATCACCTGCCAAGAGAAATGAGGTTGTCCTTCCACAGGCCACCCCGTATTACAGTACTCAATCTACCTATCCCCTGATGGTAGGCCCCGTCCTACTGTTCAGAGTCTTACATGTCTGTAAGACCCACTACCAATAGACAGCTAGAGAAGTCACTGAAATCTTCCTAATAGGCTCCTGCTGAAGAAGGGTGTTAGTAATATCCTGATATGTACTCAGAACTAACCATTTTGCAAACCTATCACAAGGTTCTTGAACATTTTTATATAAATAGTACCCAGTCTTTGTAAACTTGTCTTTGAGTAAACAGATCCAGACTCTGAAGCAAAAGGTACAGGGCCAGCTTCTGTCTGGAACTCCTGCCCTGGGTCTCCAATGGCAGTTCATGCCTCTTTGATAAAGCACTAGGTGATGCTGAACACCAGGTCGAGGTCACTGCTGGGGTGACCACACCTTTTGGTTTAATTAGATCCATTTTATCTTCAAGATGAATGTCAGGTAGGCTATCTTAGAATCAAAGGCTACATCTTGACATTAACAGGCAAAGCTCGAAGCCCTGGTCTATGAGAAGATTGTTACATTTTCCCATTGGCTTATTTTAAGCTGATCAGCTATAGAGTTCCTCAAAGGGGACCTCAGAATTGTGAGATCCTTACTTAGTCACCTCTTGGAACTTTATCAGGCTTCTAGTCATCCTACTCTGACAATTTGAAGGGGCTTTAAAGGGACCTCATTTTGCAATTCTGTCGTGGAGAATTCTCTTGTACAGTCTTTAGCCCTCCCATATACATTTCCTCTGTGTCACTTCTTAACCACTGCCAGGTAGTTTACGGACCCTTAATTGGTACATAAAACTGAGTAGCTTGTAATTTTAATGACCTCGGCTCAATTAGCTTCTCCCTCCCTTCAACATGGGTCTATTCACGCATGCTTTCCCAAACTACTTCTGTAAAGAAAGGAAAGAATTTTTATGCTATTTTCTTTCCCCTATTTGGTTAATAAAATAAATAAATAAATTAATAATAATAATAATATAAAGACAGCTATAAAGAATCAAAAGGAATAAAGAGCAGGGTCTTCTGAGACATGCAAACGGAGTCATCAGAGCTCAAGCACAACTCAGCAGCTCCTGAGGACTCACATTCCGTCCTGACCCTCTGCCTGGCAGGTGCCGCTGCTTCCCGGGCCCACATTCTCCTAGCTACCACACCTACTCTAGCCTGCTGGGACTCACCCCACCTCTCATCATCATTTAGGCTGGGTCATCACAGTTGGTGTGTGCTGTTGGCACAGGAGGGGGAGCACAGGAAGGAAAGATATGATTTAAGAAAACTATCCTGCTCTAATACTTGGAATACTTGCCAGACACAATCCCCCTCACTTCTGCCTTTGTTTGTGATACTGGCTGCTTTGGGGTGTCATCTCGACCTCTTTATCTTTGCAACAAGGCCTCTAATTCAACCTCAGGGCCATTAGTGATGGCAGCAACAATGGGAAGAAGAAAAAAAGGGCCAGAATGTAGCCCAGAGCCAAACTAAGTTCAGCACGCTTAAGACCTTGCTTTCCTCCTCAGCAAGGGGAAAACAGTATGAAAGGAAGTAAAGAAGTCAGGCACGATAGTGCATACCTATAAGCCCAGCACTTACAGAGGCTAAACCATTTGAGGGTAGCCTGAGAAACAGTGAGATTCTGTCTCACAATAATATGAAAAAAACAGACCGAGAAAAAGAAACTCCCCTAGGATTATTCTGTGATGGCCCAAGAACAGCCCAGATTCTTCATGGCTGTTGATTCTGGTTTCTCTTCAGATTGCATAAATCTTTTGCCTTTTACTTCACAACTGTCAATCATCATGGGTCTTCAAACTTGTCCTGTCCAGCCTCTTACCCACATCCATTCATATTCCATATGAACAGCCTTAGTGTTCCTAGTTATGGAGTGGAAATAACAAAGAGTGCCTACCTCACATGGTCACTGAGGAACAGGGAGCAGACATTCTAGGCCTGAAAATTATACCAAGTATTTGAATCTTGGAGCATTAGAGAAACTAATTTTGAGACCTGATAAGGTAAGCTGGAACTCTGGAGCTCCTTGGAAGTAAAAATATTCCCAGATCTAAGGCATCTTGAAAAGGGCAGGACACACAAAGCATTCAGAATGAAGAGCAGCAGTAAACCAGCAGAGCTGGCTTTTGCCCACCAGGAGGCAGCATGTCACCCAGCAAAGAGCAGCTCTTACCTATGAGAAGCCAGTAATTCCTCAAGTAGTTCAGCTTGCTCTTCCGTTTGAGTCCGGGGTCAAACTTGAGGTCTGTGCTGGGGGTGATCACACACTCTCCTTTGTCTCCAATGGTGACGCCATCTGTCTGGGGACCTTCCAGCAAAGGAAGAGTACTGCCTCGGGGCTGAGGAGATGGGATGCAGTGAGCTAGAAGGTCCTGCAGCACATGCCCTCATCCACTACCCCTAAAGAGACTGTTGTGGCTCTGGCTCAATCATCAAAGCAGACACAAAGGCCCCTGGACCAGGCAAGAGAAGCTCCTCCCTCAGGTTACAACAGTGCTCCATTGACACCTTTGCAGAGTTTTGTTTGACATGGGACTCAAGCAGCCCAGGCTAGACTTGAACTCCAGATCCTCCTGTCTCCATCTCACAAGTGTTGGGATTACAGGCATGTAATCTCATGTCTGGCCCTTTTCAGATTCTTATGTTTGGGTACTGAGAACAAGAAAAAAAAAATAAGAGAGAGAGAGAGAGAGAGAGAGAGAGAGAGAGAGAGAGAGAGAGAACTATATATATAACTCCAAGAAGCTACTATCAGAAATTATATGAAACTCTATGAGAATCTATATGGAAGAAAATGAGGGGATATGTACTAGTCACAAATGATGCAATTGCCAATGTGGAATAAACCAGACACTGATGAGCTGACAGAGAGGCAGGAATGGCCCCACTGTTACAGTAGCCAACCAACTCACTGGGCAGACAATGTACAACCAGCCCAGACACTAGAAGATCAGGATAAGTGGCCAGGAGTGTAACGTCCCAGACACTCAGTGAGAGCTGAAAGCAGGCTACTAGCCTGGGGAGGCATGGAGAGGTCACAAAGGATGGAAGAGACTGAGCAGGGAAGAGGAAGCGAGGGACCAGCAACAGAGGCTGAGAAGGAAGAACAGGGAAGTTTGGGGATTGTGGAGATGTGTTTGTCTGGACCATGTAACTCTCCAAAACCAGCAGAGTGGTAGAAAGACAGAGTAGGACTACCTTGAAGAGAGCCTGGAGAGTTTAGACCTGAGCACAAAAGCCATGGGGTATAACAGTGTTTCCTGGCTTTCGGAAGCTGTTTCTGTCAACTATCTTGCTTTCAAAGCAGAATGTGGATGTGTAAGAAACTGCTCACGATTTTTTCAGCTCTGCGTTTCCCCCTCTCCTCCCCCCACTTGTTTTTGTTTACTTGTTTGTTTTTTGAGACAGGGTTTCTCTGTGCAGCCCTGGCTGTCCTGAACTCACTCTGTAGACCAGGCTGTCCTCAAACTCAGAGGTCTGCTGCCTCTGCCTCCTGAGCGCTGGGATTAAAGGTGTGCGCCACCCCCCACGCCCACCCCCGACTCATTTCCTCTTCTTAACCAGATGTTCACATGTAACTCAAGGTGACTTTTTGCTAAAAAGGAACACAAGCAGTTGAGAGACTGCATCTTTGGGTCCCACAGTTGACTCACCACTACAGCAACCCCCTCGTGCACCATTGAGGGAGAGGCATAGAGGCTGGTGGAATACTTCCCAACATATAGGGTAGGCCTGGAAAAAAAACAGAAACATGCATTCTACAATCATTTCATGTCCAAACCCCACAAAGTGTGGCTTCTAGGAGATCAGAATTATAGACTCAAGTATCAGCCCCCATGTGGACCATGCAGTTGCCACAGAAACTAGCAAGGTGGCAGAGGCACTGTAGGGTGACAGGACAGTAGGACTTCAGGCCCAGCTTCACCTGTCACCTACAGAATGGCAAGCCTCACTTTGCTCCCCTGCAACGCCAGGGCTAGACTACACTGAGTCCAGTACAGCTGAGGAAAGGGCTGTGTGGATGGCCAGCAGGAGACTGAATACTCAGTACCCACTGCCAGTTTCTCAGGAGTCCCTGAGCCAGCACCCTGTCAGAACTACTACCGTCAGCATCACCGTGCTGCTGTGAGCTTTCTGAGGATACCAAGGGTTCAGCAGGGGAACAGGCGACTGCTCCATTCCAGATGCTCAGAGCAAAAGGGATGCACAAGGTGCATGAGGCAGGAGAGTGGTGCACTCTGTGATCCTAGTACACACTGTATGTTTGGGGCCAGCCTCGGCTCCCGAGACCCTGTCTCAGATAAAGAGAACAAACAAGAGAAAAAGGAAAAAGAAAGAACGGAAACTCCACTCCAAACTGAGTGGTATTTCCTGGTAATCTGCTCAGGCATCCTCCGGCAGACATCATAGAGGACTGTCTAGCATCAGCATGAAAGCAGTGGGGCTGTACCCACAGATCCTTAGGATTGCCACTGTCAGGAGCCTGGGTGGATCCATCATCTGTGAAATCATCCCACCTCAATGGTGCTTCACTATAGAGAACACTTGCACATATAGGATCATCTCTGAACTTCCCCACTAGTCTATAGTGTAGGAGGTGAGGCCTAGTCTGTTGAGTGACTGACAGGCTTTAATCAGGTGGGAATGAAGACTACAAGCCTGCTGAGTCTCAGTCACATACACTGTAACACTTCTTTAGCCTCAATTTTTTTTAAACAATGGCTTTCTTTTTAACATTTTTTTAAAGATTTATTTTATGTATATGGTGCTCTATCTGCATGTACAACTAACTATATGCCACAAGAGGGCATCAGATCCCCTTATAGATGATGGTTGTGAGCCATATGGTGGCTGGGAATTGAACTCAGGACCTCTGGAAGGGCTGCCAATGCTCTTAACTGCTGAGCCATCTCTCCAGCCCCCCTTTTTTCCTGATTTTTAAAATAAGAATGATGTACAATAAAAAATTTAAACATACAGTCTTCTACTACAGTCTCCCACTCATATTTTATAGTTAATGTTCAAGAAGTCCAGATAGGGAGCTGGTGAGATGGTTCAGTGGTTAAGAGTACTGACTGCTGCCGGGCGGTGGTGGCGCACGCCTTTAATCCCAGCACTCGGGAGGCAGAGCCAGGCGGATCTCTGTGAGTTCGAGGCCAGCCTGGGCTACCAAGTGAGTTCCAGGAAAAGGCGCAAAGCTACACAGAGAAACCCTGTCTCGAAAATTAAAAAAAAATAAATAAATAAAGAGTACTGACTGCTCTTCGAGAGGACCTGGGTTCAATTCCCATCACCCATGCGGCAGCTCACAAATGTCTGTAATTCCAGTTCTACCACTGCACATGAAATAAAAATAAATTAATTAAAAAACAAAACAAACAACAAAAAAGTCAGGAAAAGAAAAAAAAAAAAACAACAAGTCCAGGTAGGTACACACCAGTAATCCTATCACTTGGGAGGCTGAGGTAGAAAGGTTAATAAGTTTGAGGCCAGCCTGGGTTACATGTTGGAACTTTCTCTCAAAAGCCCACAAACATAATAGACTCAGAGAAAAGAGAGAGAGAGATACAGAGACAGACAGAAAAAGTTTGAAGCATAAAGGAGTACCCTATGATTCACATTCTGAGGTTCCTAATGTTTGTTTTTTTGTTTTGGGGGGATTTTTTTATTTGTTTTTTGAGACAAGGTTTCTCTGTATGTAGCCCTAGATGTCCTGGAACTCCCTCTGTAGACCAGGTTGGCATCAAACTCAGAGACCCACCTGTCTCTGCCTCCTTGCTGGGATTAAAGGCGTGCACCACTGAGCCAGGATCAAACACAAGCCAGTGTTAACTCTTGATGATCTGCATGACCTCAGAGATGTCTGCCCACCCCTTGACCTCCTCCAGTATAGGGTAAATTACACTGCAGCAGTCCCAGGATGCCAGGGTTATGGCTGTCCTTTGCTACCTGATCTGTCCCAACTCCTACAACTCACGTCAGCTTGCTCTTGGCCTCTGTCTCCTTGGGGAACGGATACTTCCACTTGGTGATGCGCCCCACTTCCCCAGACATGAAGGTCAAGTAGCGTAGAGTCTCCACAGCGACGTTGATGTGCATCACCTTTCTCAGGCCCTCCCGCTGCCAGACGTAGAAGGCTACCACAGGAGAGGCATAGTTTTGGATCCACAAGACATCCCCAGATTCACTGTCCACAGTCACCACCAGTCCATCGCCATTGGACACAAAGTGGGACATCTCTGTAAAGATGAAACAAAGCATGTCAACCACATCCTGCAACCACATCCTCTACTCTCCTGGCAAGCTGCAGTCATTTCATTGTAGAGGAGAGTTCTGGAATATTCTCAGGCCACAAGAGTTCACTGGTTTCCAATGAGCTCTTCGGTATCAAGACACTGAGAGATATCTGGTTTATAAATGTAAAATAGGTTTGTTTCCCACCTTCTTGCCATTTTTTAAAAAACTATTCTATCCAGTAAATGAGAGTAATGCTGAGGGGAAAGGAGCCAATGTGGGCGCCTACAAAGCTAACATTGTATAGCAGTCATTTAAGACCTGTGACTCAAACTGACCCCACAAAGAACCACTCAGACACAGAATATGTGAGGGCCTGAGCCAGAAAGAACAGTCAGACTTTCAGATACCAGTGTTAAGATAACAAATTTAGGTTGTACAGCTATCACCTGAGTTGTAGAATATTAAAACTAGAGAAGTAATTAGAGTATGAACCACATTTAAAAGTGACCTTCTTTTTCTTACTGTGGTACTAGGGATTGGACCTAGAGACTTATATATGCTAAGCAAGATTTTTGTTGTTTTATTTTTGAGACAGTCTCTCTCTATATCCTTGGCTTTCCTGGAACTCGCTATGTAGACCAGACTAGCCTCAAACTCAGAGGTCTGCCTGCCTCTGCCTCCCTGGAGTTGAGACTAAAGATATGTGCCACCATGCCCAGCCTGGCAAGATTTTTAAGATTTATTTATTTTATGAGTACAAGTAAGTACCTGCATGGATGTATTTATGTGTACCATATATCTGTGTATACTACATGTGTGTCTGGTGTCCATGGAGGATAGAAGAAGGCACTTGATCTTCTGGAACTGGAGTTACAGGCAGTTATAAGCCACCATATGCTGGGAACTGAACTTGGGTCCTCTGCAAGAGGAACAAGTGCAGCCCTGAGCCATCTCTACAGCCTCCTAGAGTGGCCTTCTTGATGGGGTTATTGATGACACATGCTAACGTTTAATTCTATTGCCCATGGGCTGGTAGTAAATTCCTTCTGTGATACACAGAACTCAAATGTGTGCCTTCCCTTCTCTCTGGCTAAAGCCATCACCACCACATGCCTATGAAAAATCCAGAACTTGGTGATGATGGGTTACTTAAAAATAAATAAATAAATAAATAAATAAATAAATAAATAAATAAATAAAAATCTGCTTTCTGGAGAGATCATTTCTCTATGTGCAAGGTGCCAGGCCAACTTTGTGAGTGTCCTTTCGTTGGGTACACTTACTGTAGTCCACGTCATCCTCGGGCAGTGAGGCTGCATAGTCAAAATAGGTGGCGTTCCAACGGAGCTCTCGGGTCTTGGTGTCATACATGGTGATGGTGTATTCTGGAGAACACAGACCAGTCGGTTACCATGGAGGGGCTGGAGAACCCACTAAAGTGTTATATAGTTACAACAAGAAAGTTTTCACTAAATTGCACCAAGACTATCCATGTGGAAAGGGAAAGACCATGTGGAAGACTGAGGTTCCAAACACAAGAGTGAAACTGGCAGAGATAAGTCACCCTTGCTGTGCTCTGGAACCCATAATTCACAGAATCATTATCTGTGCAATGGCTGTTTTTAGTCACTAAGTTTTAGGGTTCTTTATTACAGAGTAATACATAGGTGATATTAGAAATGGGTACCTAGAAGTGGGATGGTACCATAACCAAAACCTAAAAAACCTGGCACTGACTTTGCGACCAGGTGGTGGAAGGTGGAAGAGTGACAAGAGAAATGTTAGACAACTTGAGAGACAGTGAGGAAACTTGTCACTATGGGAAGCTGAAAAAGTGTAGCCCAGGTATGAGCTTATACAGCAGATGCAATTAGTAAGGCTACTGCTATAGTAACCTGGAAACACAAAAAGTACCCACAGGACTCAGGGATGTAGCTAATGAGATTCAAGGTAGCAGGATGGACTCTCCAGCTGGAAAAGACTTCTTTTGTTTTTTTGAGACAGGGTTTCTCTGTATAGCCCTGACTGTCCTGAAACTCAATTTGTAGACTAGGCTGGCCTCAGATTCACAGAGATCTGTCTGATTCTGCCTCCCAAGTGCTGGGATTAATGGCATGTGCCACCACTGCCTGGCCGGGAAAAGACTCTTATTTATTTAAAAAAAAAAAAAAAAAAAAAAAAAAAAGGCTGAAAAGAAAGTTCAGAGCACTTGGGAGGCAGAGGCAGGCATCGGATCTCTGTGAGTTTGAGGCCAGCCTGGTCTACAAAGCAAGTTCCAGGGCAGCTAGGGCTATTATACAGAGAAACTCTGTCCTGAAAAATAAGTGGATGGATGGATGGATGGATGGATGGACGGACGGACAGATATGAATGAATGAATGAATAAGTAAATAAATAAATAAATAAATAAATAAATAAATAAATAAATAAATAGTTCTGGCTGGGTGGTGGTGGCTCACAACTTTAATCCTAGCACTTGGGAGGCATAGGCAAGGTGGATCTCTTTGAGTTTGAGGCCAGCCTGATCTATAAAATGAGTTCTGGGACAGCCAAGGCTACACAGAGAAACTCTGTCTCAAAAAAACAAACACCAGATAAACAAACAAAGAAAGAAACAAATACATTAAATAAATAAAAGGGAAGTTCAGAATTACCAGCAGGGAGAAAAAGTCCCAGGTCATGGTTAAAATCAAATTCAGGTGAGTCTAGAAAACCAGTCTTAGAGACTTCAGAAAGATTTAAGATGGTACCTTGGAGACCCTTCTACTAGCTGGAGTCATAAGAATTTTGGCCAAGGCACTCTCACAGTCTTAAGTGGACATTTGTAATATGGCCTTTATCTAATGGACTAACTATAATTTGACACATGGGAAGCCTACCAAGTTTTTTTTTTTTTTTTTTTTAAAGATTTATTTATTACGTATACAGCATATATGACTGAAGGCCAGAAGAGGGCACCAGATCTCATTACAGATGGTTGTGAGCCACCATGTGGTTGCTGGGAATTGAACTCAGGACCTCTGGAAGAGCAGTCAGTGCTCTTAACCTCTGAGCCATCTCTCCAGCCCCCCTACCAAGTTTTTAAAGGAGTAATATCAGTACAATAATCAGATAATAAAAGGGGTGGACTCCAGACTCCCTACTTTCAATAAGAACCAGATTGAGAAAGCTATAAAACTAGCCATTTCTTTTTCTTTTAGGTGCCTCTGTGCCTGACTATATGTCTGAGCATCACATACATGTAGTGCTGTGCAAGACAGAAGGTATCTGGTCCCTTAGGACTGGAGTTACAGTTGTAAGCCACCACATGGCATCCAGTGCTCTCAACTGCTGAGCCATCTCTCCAGCCCCTAAACTAGCCATTTCTGATGAAAAAGGAAGCATTTCTCTCAAAGGATAGAACCAAGAGGCACTGAGAACAACCCAGTAGGGAACCAATGTCCAGGAGTAGAACTGGGCTCTGAAAGGAATGTTTTCTGTATCCCAGAGTAGGAGAACCTGAAAACAAAAGCCTGGCTGGATTTCAGAATTACTAAGGATGAGCATCCTTCCCTTTTTTTTGCTAGCTTTCCCCTCTCAGTGTTCAGAATTAAACCCAGGACCCTATTCATGCTAGGCAATCATTCACCCACCCAGCCACATCCTCTATCCTTTGTTCTCTTTCTGAATGGGAATGAATGTTGATTACAGCCACCTTGTCTCATCACTGTACACCAAGTAGACGAAGGGAAAGGGACAAGGAAGAGAACCCCTCCTCCCCTATCCCCTCATCTGCTTGCTAAGACAGGGTTTCCTACAGCTTGGGCTGGCCTTATACTCACACGCAGCCAAGGATAGCATTGCATCCCTGATCCTCTTATCTTTACCTCCCCCGTGTTGGGATTACAGGTGTGCACCACCATGCTCAGTGAAAACTTGTCTCTTTCATTCACAGGTCTCCAGATCAGAGATCCTCATCTGTCATCATGCCTAATACAGACCCCAAGACACTGGGTTTTGAGACCAATGTTATGATTGGATTTTGGGGATCTTGGGAGTGGGTGAATGTATTTTGTATGTGGAAGAGTTCAAACTACTGCAGCCAGAGGGAAGGCTCTATAAGAATGCCTGAACAGAGGCCCATCATCACTTCTTTCCTGTAATATGCAAGCCACTTTTTCTATCAAGAAGCGGAGTCTTTGTCTTCACCCTTGGCTCTGGACCTGCCTAATGAATGACCTGCTTTGGCCAATGACTGGAGCAGAAGTAAGGCTGTGAGAGTTCTGAGTTCAGAACTTATGAGGTATTCTAACATCCACTTTTGCCTAAGAAGGAACCATGTCAGGAAGTGCAGGCTTTCCATATGGATGTATGGGGGAAGTTAAATGGAGCTGAACCAAGATTCCAGACATGAGTCATCCCTGCATGGAGAGTAGAGAAGATTTCTGTGTGAAGCCCTTCCTAATTCCTTAGTCAAAGAATTAGGAACAATAAATGGCCATTACTTTAAGACACTAGGTTAGGTGGCTTATTACATGGCAATAGATAATGGAAACAGAAGCTTTACGGACTAAGAACACACATTCCATCTAAAGCCAGAGCATGTCCAAACTCCCTCCATTACCCAGTTCTACCGGAAACCCATAGTTTTTATACCTGCGTGAAGCTAGGAATCCCTGTAAGGCTTTACTTGATGGAAAAATGAACAAATCTTAAGTCCCAACAGCAGAAACAAGGACACTTGATTATTACAGGGGAGGATGGCTGCTGTAACAGGCCTGCCAACTATTACATGTGTCCCCAGAACAGGAGAGTAAAATGGAGTCTTCCTGAACAAGGTGGGAGCTTGAAGGCTGGGAAAACAGCTTCACAGAGGAGGGAGCTTTTGAGCAGAGCTGTGGAAGAAGGACGGACATTTACGAGCCAGACAGGCAAAACCAGGCATACCCAGCCGGTAGAGAGACCACCCCGCTGCTACTCCGAGAGCAGCAGGTAGAGTCAGCAGGTGAAAACATGTCAAGAAGGGAAATGCAGCAGCTGCATGATGGGGCTCTGTGGGTTACATTCCCTGGGGTCTGAAGGGTCTAAGAAATCTGGCTGCTTGGAGAGGGCAACTCTGGCCACTTTTTGGAGAACAAATCCAGTAACAGAGGCCAGTGGAGAAGCTCTGTCCCTCCACTCTAGAAACAGGCAGGTGGTTTAACAAGGGCTCATTCCTTACCTGTCCGTCCAAGATACAGCAGGGAGGTTGATGGGCAGAGACTGTCTGCAAAAGTTGATGACAAAGTCTGCTGCTTCTCTCCAGTCAGGAGGTCGATGACATACCAAATGTCCTGCTTTTTACCTGGAATGTTAGTGGACACACTGTTAACACATCCCAAATGGAAATAAACAGCATCACCAAGGTAGCGGTTCTAACCATCCAAGATCCTCTCTGTGCTGGGAAACAGGCCTGAAATCCTTAGGATGTTAGAGATGTTTCTATAGTGCTTTGGAAGTGACAAAATAAATGGTAATGTGAACATAATAACTCCTTGGGTCACTGAGTCTCATACTAATTTAATAACCTAAACCCAACACAAAAAATTCTCTAAAATTTATAATCTAATTATAGTATGAAAAAAGTTCTCTTAACTTTCAAGTTGGGTTTTACTGCTTTGAATAACTATCTTAAATACGAAAAATCTTGCCTGTCCTTTTCCCAGGAATGAGGATCTATATAAATATAAGCACACCTAGGGGTTCTTCCCCTGGTAACTATGATTCATATTCCTCAACTACCCTACCAATTAGTGCACATGTGAAGCAGCACATAACTATAATTAGCTAGTACCTGTGACTGGTCAGCAGAGTTGCTGTAACCTGATGCTAATGAGGCTAAAGTTATTTCAACCTTTGTCTCTAGCCAGTAAACTATTCCCAGGTCACAGGTTATACCTCTCACCTTGATCACCTGATTAAATATGAACATGCAGACAGCACAGCCACATAAACACTTTTAGGAAAACATATAGCATATGTGTCTATAGTATAGATGGTATGGTATATTTGAAGGCCAAAACACAGTCAACTGTAATGTGTGCATTTCTATTCTGTAAGCCACAGCTGTGGACATTTATGTCTTCCTACTTTAGTACATGTTTCCTACATTCAAGTTCCCATGGGAGCAGAATACAGAGATGCCAGAGAAGGTCACAGCATACCAGATTTTTGTTAAAGCTGTACTTAGCTGTAACATATGTAACACACAAGATTTCACACATACACAACTTGTTTGTGGACCCTAACTGGGCTCACTGATAAGGTCTTAAAATTAAAAAGATCTGAATATAGAAAATAAATTATATCCAAATAACTATGACCATTAATACCATACATCTATGTGACATACATCTGGTTACTTCAAGGACCACTGCAGTCTGTATAATCTACCAATAGCTATGATGATGGATTAACTATAATGCTCATAAATATACTCAGTGAACTCACATAAGACATGACACAAAGATGGTGGAACACAATATCCTAAGTTGATACAGACGATGAACTGCTCAAAGACCAACAGAGAACAATGACACAGTCAGAAGATGGTCATGTGGACCCAGGGCATGGCCCAGAGGAGGGAAGGTTTGCTGCTCATTTCCTGTCAATCTACTGACTGGGAGTTCCTCATTCTGAGCAGCTCGTGCAAGGAAGCAGGAGCTTGGGTGTCCCTAGCAAAACCTAAAAAACTGGCCTGCATTTGAGACTTGAAATGTACATAGAGCTGCTGAGGCATGAATAGGCAACAAGCACTTTCAGTTCCTCAAAAAGAAAGCTGCTATATAAACACAGGCTATTATTGCTACTAGAATTTCAGGATAAATACAGTTCTCCTTTGTGCTCAAATGCATCTTTATTGACATTTTGGCAGCAATGTGTTGAAGAAAAGCAGGTGAGCTGATGCTCTGAAAGCTGTGACCCCATAGGTATGAAGACAGCTTATCTAGCAAGCTGCTAAGTGCTGCTTCTACCAAATATTCTGATAGCAGGAACTACTAAGGAAACCCTACAATTAATAGGCAGTGCCTGGCTTCCCTCCCTTGGCTCAGACTATTGTATTCACTTTAATTTTTTTTTTTTTTCCGAGACAGGGCTTCTCTGTGTAGCTTTGTGCCTTTCCTGGAACTCACTTGGTAGCCCAGGCTGGCCTCAAACTCACAGAGATCCGCCTGCCTCTGCCTCCCAAGTGCTGGGATTAAAGGCGAGCGCCACCACCGCCCGGCCACTTTAAATTTTATCCATCTGCAGCTAGGTATGTTGCAATCATGAAATGACAGCAGCAGGCCAACCCAGTGGCTAAAAGCTTGTTAAATGAGTAACCATATTAATGATGTCAATTTTTCCTCAGAAGGAGAGAGCTCTTTCTTTTTCGAGACAAGGTTTCTCTGTGTAGCCCTGACTGTAGACCAGACTGGCCTCGAACTCACAGAGATCCAGCTGCCTCTATCTCCTGAGTGCTGGGATTAAAGGTGTGCGCCACCACGTGAGAACTCTTTCTTAATTGGCTAGATGATCCTGGCATGAACAACACCAAAACACAACTAAGGCATGGAAAAACTTTTCTCAGAAAGATTTGAAAGAAGGTGACAACCAACAGCTTTCTCTCTCAACCAAAACTCTCCCAGATTCCAGGATTCACAGTCAAAAAGAACCAAGTTTTTGGTGCTGAAAATGGGAACTCTTACCCATGTAGAGGATTCCATCTGAACTTCGGCATGGGGATGCCTGAACCAATTCTGGGATGGTAAAGGGAAGTTTCTTTAAAAAAAAAAAAAAAAAAAAAAAAAAAAAGAAAGAAAGAAAGAAAGAAAGAAAGAAAGAAAGAAAAAAGAAAAGTAAAAAAAATAAGTTAACCAAGTCTTGTGAAACTGCTGTAACTTTACCAAGCATGCTGTTTTTGTTACCCAGTTCTTGTAAACACAGAAGCTCACTGAAGATGGAAGCTTCTAACTGGAACCTAAGGAGGAGGTCCTGGGCTTCCACACCTACTTCCAACAGTCCCCGGGCTCCCCGTCCCTGAACTCTGTACACCAACTCATTTATCTGACACAGGACGCACAGGCCCCTCAGGTCTCCTCGCAGATAGTCCCCGAGGGTGCCATAACCCTTTTCTGAGAAGATTACACAAATGTGGAGAGTTACACAGTCTTGGGCATTTTAAGGGAGACAGAAATCTGTCTTCGAAAACTGACCCAAAGATAGCCAAGGTAGGTAGAACAACAGTGCCTCTTACTGTGGGAGGACCACGGCATTACCACTGAGAAGAAGCAACTCAGAAGTAAGTCAAGGCTCAAGGGAAGGAGAATGGTCACACGGCAACACAAAGTCTCAGTTTGGGTGTTTCCTTCAGTAAGTAATTTTCTACTGAAAACAGAGCCTTTGGGTTACAGAAAGGAAGTTGGGGTAGGTGCCAGGAAAAGAAACTCCAAGAACTCCCAACGCTTCAACACATTTCATCATAAACTGCCTCTTGTGAGCCCACAGCTGACCTCTGACGGCCCTTTTGGCCATTGCTTGTTTCGGTAAACTTTATTTTTGGAACGGGCCCTGAAACTGTGCAGATACCTGCTGTTAGGTTTCTACTACACTGCCACCTTTTCTCCAAAGAAGAAAAGATTTCTTGGTAGTGTTACTAAACAGAGCCATAGGTACAAATCAACTATTTGGATTTTCCCATCATTCCAACACTCAAGCTAACCCTCAGAAAAAGGAAAAGGACAGCGAGAGGGAGCAGTGCCTCAGGTTTACCAGATGTTTCTGGAACCACTCTGCAGTCAGTCCTGCGCTCCAAGACAGATGCTATCACAGCTCAGAGAGCATCCTTGGGAAACCACACCTCTTTAAGTCCAAACACCAATCCTGGAAGCTTTGGTGTTGGCACATTCCTTGACTTGTCCAGACTCAGTTTCTATACCTCTAAAGTGGGAACAACACGCACAGGCTAACAAGAAGTTCAAATGAGATGACTTATACTGATCATTCCACACTATTTCTAGCAAACAGCATGCTTAAAACACAGATGTACTTCATGTGATGTGGCGAGAAATGCAGAGTCATGTGGGGGTGAAGTACATGCAGCTCCACCCCCAGGCTTGCTTTTCTCGGTCTGTATCAGGCCCAGGTGCTTGAAACCTAATTTTAAAATACACACTTGAGAGCCCACAGAGTCCACTGAAGAGTCTAGACCAGGGGTTTTCATCCTTGGCTGCACCTTATAATCACATGAAGGCTTTCAAAACTTCCTTGTGAAGCATAACATACAACCAGAATGGCACTCATAGGCATAGCTCAGTAATGTGCATCGAGTAATCCTACCTGTAACTAACATCCATATCAGACAGACAGAGAACATTCTAGCTCTCTAGAAGCCCCCTCCAGGCCTTTTGCAGCTATAAACTCCCTGGGATAACTATTATGCTAACTCCCAAATCAACAGAATCTAGTTTTTCCTGGTTTAGAGATTTATATAAGTGAATCCTTGAGTATGTGGCCTCTTCTGTTTGTCATGTTTTACTTAGTGCTATGTTTGAGGGACAGATCCATGTTGGATGCACTTGTAGACTGTTGGCTCTTGCATTCAACTGAACGACTATTTTCTTTTGAAGTCTTTTTTTAAAAAAATTATTCTTTATGTACAAAGACTAGCATGATCTGTTTCACTGTATAGACAGTCTTGAATAATCCATTCAAGGTCACTTAGTCCAACTTAATAAAGCCTATGTCCTACGCGTACTGGCAGAGACACTGACGGCACATGTCCAGCCCGTATTTCTGAATCAGACCGTGGCAGTTAGAGCAGAGGCAGCAAGAGGGAGAACCCTGGCTAAACTTGCATGGGTGACTCCAGGAGAGCTACTGTTGACCCATCTTGCCTTCAGACAGCCAATGAAGAAAAGGGGGACTATCTCATAATAATTTATTTATCTAGTCTATTATTGATATATTTAGCTAGATCCTACATTTTGCATATAATAAGCAGTATGATTGGATAAACATCTATCCTGGTTGCTTATCAACTGACATGGGCTAGAGTCAATTTAGAAAGGAACCTCAACTGAGAAAATGCCCCATCAAATTGGCCTATAGGCAAAGCCTTTGGGGCATTTTCTTTTTTTCTTTTTCTTTCTTTCTTTTTCTTTTTCTTTTTTTTTTTGTTTTGTTTTGTTTTTTAAGACAGGGTTTCTCTGTGTAGCTTTGGTGCCTGTCCTGGATCTCACTCTGTAGACCAGGCTGGCCTCGAACTCACAGAGATCCGTCTGGCTCTGTCTCCAAGTGCTGGGACTAAAGGCGTGTGCCACCTCCACCCGGCGGGGCATTTTCTTGTTGATGATTGATATGGAAGGTGAACAGGTGGTCCTGAAGTATACAGGAAAGCAAGCAAACCAGGAGGTGCAAGCCAGTAAGCTGCATTCCTGCATGATTCTGCTTCATGAGTTCCTGCCATGACTTCCCTTCGTTATGGAGTGTGACCAGAGAGTAGCTGAGATGAAATAAACCCAGTCCTCCCCAGGTTCTTTTTGGTCCTGGTCTTTCACAGTAGGACAATGTCTTTTGGCTTTCGGGAGAACATATGGGTGACTGCTCTGGGTGCACACCTGGGAGGGTGTCCCTGGGTTGTAGGTCCTGTTGCATGTGCTGCTGAGCCAGCTGTCCTGCCTGCATCTCCAGCGGGTGACGCTCTGCTTACTGGGATCTCCAAACACAGGGTTCCTCTCTCTTCTGCTAGATAATCCAGTCATCAGAGCCACACTGGGTGGGAGCTGACATTATGATTTTAATTTATATTTCCCTAATGATACCTTTTCATGCATTTATTTACCATTCGAATACATTCTTCTACCTTTCTATTGGCTCGTCTGTCTTTTTCTTTTTGGTGTTTTGAGAATCTGGCTGGTCTGCAACCCACTGTGTAGACCATACTGGCCTCAAACTTACAGAGATCTGCCTGCCTCTGCCTCTGTGCTGGGATGAAAGGTGTGCATCACCATGCCCAACCACTTGTCTTTTTCTACTGACATTCTGGAGCTCTTTTGGTTGGTTATTTGAGACAGAGTCTCATGTAATTCAGACTCTTCTCAAACTCACTATGTAGCTGAGGGTGAGCTTCAACTTCTGATCCTCCAGTCTTCACCTCTTGAGTGCTGGGATTAGAGACATGTGTCCCCAATACCCAGTTTTTTTTACAGTGCTGGGAATTGAACTTGGCCCCTCTAGAAGTTGTTTTTCTTTTCTAAATGTGGATGTTTGGATGTTGTTTTTGTTTTCCAAATGTTGGGTGTGTGGACTATAAATATATAGGCCTCCTTTCTTCAGGAAAAAAAGCTCTCAATTTTAACATAATCAGTGTATCAATCTTTACCTAAATTTATGGTTGGTATATTTAAAAGTATCCTATTTAAGAAATCATTATGGGCACACCTCCTCTGACCTTTACTTATACACTCACTGTGGAATGAGTGGGTGTACACATACAAAAATAAATGTAATAAAAATGTTATAAAATTGTGACATATTCTAAGACCACAAAGCTCTTCTACTACTTTCCCCTAAAGCTTTATTATTTTGCATCTTGCATTTATTAATATGTGATTTGTCTGAAACGGATTCTTTATGCGGATGGATGTACAGTCAAGATGTCTTATTTCTACATGGATATCCTACTGATCTATTCATATCTTCACCCGCTTGTGCTGGGGAGCAAACCCAAAGCCCTGTATCAGGTACATGTTTTACTACTGAGCCACATTCCCACCCCAAGAAACACACTATTTATTAAAAAGATACTCCCCACCAAAGTATCATCATTGTCACAAGTCAGGTGATCATCTAGGTGGGTTAATTTCTAAATTTTCTTATCTGGAGAACTTAAAAGAAAAATAGTGATAATTTAGATCAACTGTGGAACTGAGATCAAGGTTCAGTTGTGTGTATAAACAGGGTTTCATTACATAGCCCTAGTCTTACTATGTAGTAGTGCTGGCTGACGTGAAACTTTCCAGGTAGACCAGGCTGGCCTCAAACCCATGGAGATCTGCCTGCTTCTGCCTCCTAAGTGCTAGTACTAAAGGCATGCACAACCAACTCTGGCAACACTCAGAATGCCTTTTAAAACTTTAAAAAATATATATCTTATTTATTTTTATGTGTAAAAGGATTTGCCCAAATTATGTCTGTGTATCACATGCATGCAGAGCCGGAGGTGGGCAGAAAACGGTGTCAGATGCCCTGGAACTGGGGTTACAGATGGTTGTGAGGTGCTGTGTAGGTGCTGGGAATTGAACCTAGGTCTCCTGGAAGAGACCTTAATAGCTGAGCCATCTCTTTAGCCCTATAGACTCAGTATTTTTTTAGCATGCCTCAGGTTATTACACTGTGTAGCAAAAGTTGAGAACCACTGGTCTAGAATCCTGAGTAGAAATGGCAGTAGACTATTACATGCTTCCACTAAAAAGGAAGCTTAGCTCTCTGAAATGAGGGGTGGAGAGATTATTTTTTTTAACTTTTGTAGGACATTTATTTATCTGTGTGTACTGTGAGGGGAACTGAATGCATGCCATAGCACACATGTGGAGGCCAGAGAACAATTTATAGGAGTCAGTTCTCTCCTTCTACCATGTGGGTCCTAGGGATTCACCCTGGATCATCAGGATTGGCAGGAAGTGCCTTCACCCAGAGTCATCTCACTGGCCCAGTAAACAGTATTTTAAACTACATTTCTTTTTTGTTGTTGTTGTTAAGACAGGGTTTCTCTGTACAACAGTCCTGGCTGTCCTGAAACTTGATTTGTAGACCAGGCTGGCATCAAACTCAATGAGATTTGTTTGCCTCTGCCTCCTGAGCAATGGGATTAAAGGTGTGCGCCACCACCACTGGGCTCAAAAATTTTTTCTTTAAAGCTCATTTAGAAAGCTCTAGGAAGGCACTGATGCCCATGCCCCATGCCAGATTATCTGAATCAGAATCCCCAGCAGTTTGTATGAAGCTCCTAGGTGGTCTCACACTCAGGTGCAGATAAGAATTTGGTTAAGAATCCCAGAGCATACAAAGAAGTTAAATATTCTCACCGTCAGGCCTTCATTGTTCTTGCCTCCAAGTGTGTACAGACTGCCATCATTGGGATCTGGGAGGAAAGCAGGCCTAGAAATTAAATAATAAATGCCAATGATAAACTATAGCCCAGGACACAGAACAAAAGACCACAATGATCAAAATCATCCAAAGCTATGACATGGGGGATGAGTGAGTGAGAGAGTGTGTGAGTGTGTGTGTGTGTGTGTGTGTGTGTGTGTGTGTAAGACAACTTTACCCACTGCTTTTTTCACTTCAGCCGCATAAAAATAAAATACCCCATGGAGGTACGCGTTCTATTGAAGTGGAGAAAGACAACCTGAGAGAGAAAAGTCATGCGGAGCCACAGAAGGAAACTGTCTTGGTCAGGGCACTGTGGATTACAATGGAATAGTGAAAGAGCTCAGCAAGTCTGTCGTCCACTTCTACGTCCACTGTATGTGGACATCAACAATTAATAGTGAGCAGCAACAGTCTCATGTAGAAACAGACCAAATCGGTAGTTTTATTTATTCTTAGAGAATTTCATAAGTGTATATATGTTATATTTTGATCATATCTGCTTCCATACCCCCTTCCAACTACTTCTACACCTCCCCTGCCACGTATATGCACCACAAATATGCCTTTAGGATCTCCTGGAACTGGGGTTATGGATGGTTGTGAGCTACCACATGGGTGCTGGGTATTGAATCCAAATCCTCTGTAGAAGCAACGAGTGCTCTTAATTGTTGAGCTATCTCTCCAGCTCTCATCTTTTTAATTTTTAAAAAATAATCCTCTAAATCTAATTAGTGTTGCCTGTATCTACTTGTCATTTCCAACAAACATTTATTTCTTAAATGAGAGCAGTAAAAGCAAACTCTGAAAGCCTGGCATCAGAGAACCTGTCAGGGATACAAATCAAGATCTCTGTCGGTAACACCCCACAAGAAGATTGGAGGTTGATCCTCTGTCAGGTGACTGTGCTAAAGACGGAACTATAATTAGTGCCAGTGAGGAATCCCTTATCAAATTTCTTTTCAATTTGGGTTCCCTTGAACACCACACACTCTGAGAGCAGATTACATTCACCTTTCCTCTCTGCGATGTGATACAGTGAACAAAAAGAGATCGGGGAAGAGATGGTTCAGCAGTTAGGAGGTGTCTACTCTTCTAGAGGACCCAGGTTCAATTCCCAGGACCAACATGGTGGCTCACAACCATCTGTAACTCAAGTCTCAGGAGATCTGATACCTTCTTCTGGCCTCCATGGACACCAGGCAACACATTTGATACCCAGACATGCACACAAGCAAAACAACCACACACATACAATAAATAATAAATTTGTAAGAGAATGGATAAATAAATAAATTTTAAAGGGAGAGATTCTGACTTTGGAATTTAGTTCAAAACTCAAGTTTCATCTAAAGTTGCTGGGCATAGTGGTGCATGCCTTTAATCACAGCATTCAGGAGGCAGAGGCAGGCAGATCTCTGTGAATCTGAGGATAGCCTGGTCTATATAGTGAGCTCTAGGACAGCCAGAGCTACATAGTGAGCCCATGTCATGGGAAAAAAAAATTCCATCTCAAACAACTCTTTTTAATACTACTGCCCTCCTCATCAAAGAACCAGAGGCTTCTAACATATCATCTACCTGGTAAATTTTTATGTCTCAAAAATGCTTGCTACACTTTAAACTTGTGCATGTATTTATGCCTGGCAACTAAATAAGATGGTAAATTAAAAGGAAATACTAAAGAGATGAGGAAACTTACTCTTCCACGTGTGTTGGGACCTGCAGGACTGGATCTGTGTAAAAGAACAAGAAGCATCATCAGACAGGCTCTGAAATGTCAAGCTCTGGAGGCATCCCAGGACCAACTTACAAGCTGTACCAACAACTGAGGTTGGCCTGCATTAGCTAAGTCATGAGAGGACACTTCAGGAAACACACAAAGGCGCAAAGGTTAAGTGCTTACAAGTCTTACTAAGACTAGGTAGAGGAGGCTGGAGAGACGGCTCAGTGGTTAAAAGCATTTGTTGCTCTTGCAGAGGACCCAAGTTGGACTCCTAGCACCTTCATGGTGGTCCACAGCCATCCATAATTCCAATTCCAGGAGATCTGATGCCCTTTTCTCTGAGGACACCAAGCATGCATGGTGCATATACACATACAGGCAAAACATTCACACATACAATAAAATAAGTCTAATAAAAATTTTTAAATATTTATTTTATTTTATACCTATGAGTGTTTTGCCTGCATGTATGTCTCTGTGACATGTGCATAAAAAGTGCCTGCAAAGGCCAGAAGAGGGCATTGGAGCCCTGGCAGTGGAGTTACAGATGGTTATGAATCGCCATATGCATGTTGGGTATTGAAGCCAGGTCTTCTGGAAGAGTAGTCAATGTTCTTAACCCCTGAGCCATCTCTCCAGTCCCCGCACCAGAGGAATTTCTAAAATCTGAATCATTAGTTTGTTGTTGGGTACCCAGATATTCCCACTAGGAAATGCCATACTTGGGATTCATAACTGATGCTAACTGGGTAACAAATGCCCTGCAGCAGCTTATGGCAATCCTACAGACTTCAAGTGTTGATTCCCTTTGATCTACTAATTGTATTTCCATAAAATCTAGTTTAAAATAGTATAAAATACAGGAAGAGCTAATTGTACAAAGATGTTCACAATAGCATTATAAATGAAGCAAATATTCTTTGATATGGTTAAATTATCTGGCAGAAAATTAAGGCCTCTTAAAAAGTCTAATAAAATTTTTTTGTTGTTATTTATTTTGTTTTGAGACAGGGTCTGACTGTGTAGCTCTGGCTGGCCTTGAACACCCAGAGAGGCTGGCCTCTGCCTCCTAAGCGCTGGGATTAAAGCTGTGCACCACCATGTCCGGTGCTAATAAACCTAAGTTGTAAGCATGTACAAGTTTTTATGCTTTTGTAATCATGTGAAGAGCAGTTTATGTAGGTTATTATCTAACAATACAGAATACCTTCAGTACAACAGAAAAAAATTAGATGGAAAGATTTAAAGTACTAATAATGTTCTTTTTTAAAGTATAAACAAATCTCACTTTTTCTATTTTTCTTAAATTTTCTACAAGATCGGGTATTATTTTTTAAATTGGAAAGAAATATTTTTCTGTCAATTCCATGTTTACAGCAGTAAAATCTGGCTGAATTCCTCTTTTCCGGGGTTCTCCCAGGCATGCACCAAAGAGGAGGCTCCTAATTGGCTGGGATGGATAGTGGTGGTGTGAGAATGTGAGCAGCAGTAGCAGGCTGCAACATCTGGAGACCTCAAGGGAGAGATGCACAACGAGGCCGACTGCCAGCAAGCCCCCCCACTACAACCAGCCGTACACTCCAGGGCAGAGGGGAGGAAACGTTCCAACAAGGTTTTGTATGCAGAGTTCTAGACTCCAGAAGCGCATGATGACAGACAGCTGCCTGATCTTCTGCCGCTTGGGATTCTCCTGTGAAGTAAAGTCTTTCAAGCTTTATCATATATTGACTCTGCTTTAAGAGCAGACGGTGCTCACAACAGAGACACACACCAGATGTGGTCTGCAGGCAGCAAACAAACAATTCACTAAACCAAAGACACCGTGGAAACAGGGTGAACTTTCAGTCAGTAAGCACATGTTTATCTTTCCCATTAATCACCTCTCAGTACACTCTCACAAACAGACTGATGCAAGAGACAGGAAATAAAGGCACACGATACTCACCCAACTGAAACAAACCAGGCAAGGTGCAATTAGGGCCCAGAAACTCCAACTCAAAGCCTCAAAGCTATGCAACCAGCAAAAGCAAGAATGTAATATATTCCAAAGAGAACACAGCAGTATAAAAGCCATTTATCTTTTTTGCTCACTTCAGTCACTTAATGATGTCACAGATAAAACAGAGGAAGTAGACACTGCTAAAATCTAGCAATTATAAAAATAAGACATGGATGTTAACATGTTTGAATTCCTGTTCACAATCTAATCTTTGCTGTACAGTTCACTCAGTCTCAGATGGACTCATCTCCAAAGGCAGATTTCCCTAGCTTATTATGACTTATCTACTGGCCCTCTGACTTTTTGAGGCCTCAGGTCTGAAGATGTACCGTACATCATAAGATACAGGGGTCAGGGGCTGGAGAGATGGCTCAGTGGTTAAGAGCACTGGCTGCTCCTCTAGAGGACCCAGGTTCAATCCCAGCATCCACATGGGAGCTCCCAAATGTCTGTAACTCCAGTTCCAGGGGATCTGACACCTTCACACCAATGCATATAAAATAAAGTTAAATAAAACAAAAAACCAGGATGTCAGTGGGAAACAGAAGGTGCCCTTGGCCAACAACATCAATGTTAAAGAACCATTCCTGCTGGGCGGTGGTGGCGCACGCCTTTAATCCCAGCACTTGGGAGGCAGAGGCAGGCGGATCTCTGTGAGTTTGAGGCCAGCCTGGACTACCAGGTGAGTTCCAGGAAAGGCGCAAAGCTACACAGAGAAACCCTGTCTCAAAAAACCAAAAAAAAAAAAAAAAAAAAAAGAACCATTTTTTCCCCCCCCCGCTGTCTAGTCTTAGTATGGTTGCCTTCACATTCCCCATCCACTCAGTGTGACAGGGTACCTGGACAAGCTTTTGCTAAGGTATAGACCAGGTTGAAAACTCAAAAGCTGCTCAGCTTCTGAGGCAAAATAATGACCTGTTCCACAGATACTTTTCTTCTTAAAGAATCATTGGTAGCCAGGCATGGTAGTATATACATGTAATTCTAGCACTTACGAGCCTGAGGCAGAAGGATTCCAAGTTCAAGGCCAGCCTGGGCTAGTGAGACCTTGTCTGGTATGGGGAGAATCCAAGATTTGCTTGAAAACAGTACAGAAAAGAATTGTGTGAAGGGCAGATCAAGCAAAAGGTGGCTGGTAACTTGTTAAGAGATAGAATTGGGGACATGGAGTCTTTTCACTAATTTCTGTACATATCTTAGAATCTTCTACATTAACAAAGGTTAAAAATAAACAATAACAATAAAATTAAGCATCACTTAAAAATGTGTGTTGAAAGATAAACAGGGAAAGTGTTTTTTGATTTACTAATGAGAACTATATCAGGTAAGACTTGCTTACAGGTTTTCAGCCAATGAAAAGACACCCTGAGCAAACCACTCAGCTGTAAGCAAATACTCCTGCAAAAAAGGCCAGTCTATCCATATGGAGCCAGATAAGGGTAAATGCCAACCTCACTGAGCTGTTTTACTTACAGAAAGGAAAAAAAAAGGGGGGGGTATAAAATGGATATTATTCAAGGTAAAGGTGAGGTTAGCAGGTAAAGCCATGGGGAAATACCACTGAAAACAATGTTTGGTCTCTCCCAGGATTACCTTGGGAAGAAACCAATGCTAACTGTTGCCCTGGAAGGAGCAGCGCTGGACTCAATTCTACCAGCTGGTGTCCAGCATCCTGGGCCAGATCAGGTGACACTTCCTGCTACCATACTGTACTAATCTAATCCTTGTTAACCAGAGACAAAACTGGCAAAGCAGATGCCCACACTTTCCTTTGTCTAAGCTCATCAGGGTGAAAGTGAAAATGCTCCTATCTCCAACAGAAGCAAGTGCTGCCTTGTTCCACCTAGAGGGGCATTTCCAGGTTCCTGCTCAAGCCCCCTCCCAGTTCTAAGGCAACCTGGGTTACTTGAGACTGTCTCAAACAAACAAAATTAACAAAAAAACAAAACAAAATCCAACAACAAAAAGAAACATAATTGTTTAATTTAATTATTAATTACAGAAACAAAAACTTTTAATATTTTCCTACTCTCATTCCTCAGCGTGTATCAAATTACTATTATCTTTAGATTGTATTGTATTAAAATATTTGACTTAAAAAAACTGATGCTTGAACTAGGTTTGGTGACTCACACCTTTAATCCCAGCACTTAGGAAAAGGCAAGCAGCTCTCTTGAGTTTGAGGCCAATGTGGTCTACACAGCAAGTTCCAGGCCAGCCAGGGCTACATAGTGGGATCTTATCTCAAAGTAAATAAATAAATATTAAAAAAAAACCCTGCTGTTTGAGTCATTGACATTAGTTTCATTTAAAAAAAAAATCATTAACTTTGCCCTGTAATTAGGAGAAAATTTCCAACCATTTCTGAAATGGCCCTAAATATACATCTGTCATTTTGTACTACAGATTTGTGTGAACTGGGCTCTTAATGATGACAGTTATAAAATCAAAATATTGATCAACTCTGAAAAATGTTGAAGATACTCCACATCCTGTAGTGTCAAATGTTCAGCCAAGATTTAAGCCTTCTTTTTTCCTTTTCTAGAAAGACATTTTTAGTTTTCACTTTTTTTGTATTTCATTGTGTATCTCCACTGTACAAAGTACTGTACACCATAAGGACATTTTCACATTAGAAGTATATATATACACATTGAGAGAATGCCTCCAACCCGCACCACACATATCCTCTCCATCTTCTTCAAAGATTTAAGTCTTAGGGGCAGAGAGATGACGCAGTGGTTAAAAGTACTTGCTGTGCGCCGGGCGGTGGTGGCGCACGCCTTTAATCCCAGCACTCGGGAGGCAGAGCCAGGTGGATCTCTGTGAGTTCGAGGCCAGCCTGGTCTCCAAAGCGAGTTCCAGGAAAGGCGCAAAGCTACACAGAGAAACCCTGTCTCGAAAAACCAAAAAAAAAAAAAAAAAAAAAAAAAGTACTTGCTGTGCAACCGTGAGGATCTGAGTATGGATCCAGGACCATGTGACAGTCGGGTGTAATGTACAGCACATCTGTAACCTCATGCTATCGGAGATAGAGGACTGCTGGGTTTACTGGCTGCCTGTCTAACCAAAAAGTATAAGCTCCACATTCAAGGAGAGATGCTACCTCCAAGGAATAAGGCAGAGAGCAATAAAGAAGGATACTCAAGGCCCACCTCCTCTGGCCTGTGTTGCATGCGTTCTTGAGAGAGAGAGAGAGAAAATATGTATATTGATATATACCACACTCATACACACACAAGAACTTAATTCCTTATGTAAAATACTTTCCTATCTCATTAGTATACAAATTTGTTTCTGCTTTAAATAAATGGAAAAATTATATCTATACCAAATAATTACCTTAAAATAAATTTACTATTTATTATCAATGTACACTTATTTTATATACCTATATATACAGAGTAGTACAAAGATGTCACATGTGAAAAAGAGTCATAAGTGGAAAAGGTTTAAAAACCTCCAACCAAAAAAACAGTCTAGACTCAAACTACCTTGCTGACGTCATTTCTCCCCTAACATGTCATCCGTTGCCAAACTCTGTGTCTGTTTCTACAATGACCATCATTTAGTTTCCTAGTTCTAACATATCTTCAACATCACTAGAACCCTTTGTCTCTCAAGCCCTACCTTTTCTCCTCATCTACAGGCCTTGGAAACCAGACAAACAGGCTTCACTCATAGCTCTGCTAACGACATCTAAGTGATTTTGACACAGTTACTTGATCTCTCTTAAACTCAATCCCAAGCTGTAAAGAGGAAGGAAACAGAGATAACACGAATTTCATGGAGCATCTTTGTGTGGATTAAATACATATTAAATATTTGGCAAGATTTTATTTCTTTTTGTTGTTTGCGTTTTGTTTTTGTTTTTTTGAGACAAGGTTTCTCTATGTAGCCCTGACTATACTGGAACTCCCTCTGTATTCTGATTATGTCTTTGGGAGGGTCACTCTTCTATGTTTGAAAGCATTGATATAAAGTCTTGCCAGGTGGTGGTGGCGGCACATCCCTTTAAGCTCAGCACTTGGGAGGCAGAAGCAGTCAGATCTGGGTTTGTTTGAGGCCAGCCTGGTCTACAAAGGGAGTTCCAGGATAGTCAGGGCTACACAGAGAAACCTTGTACAAACCCAGATCTGCCTGCTTCTGCCTCCCAAGTGCTGAGCTTAAAGGGATGCACTGCCACCACCACCTGGCAAGACTTTATGTCAATGCTTTCAAACATAGAAGAGTGACCCTCCCAAAGACATAATCAAAACACACTTCTAGGACTCAAAATCTTTTGGTGGCTTCCTAGCTCATTCAAGCCACTATTCACATGCCACCACCACCACCACCACCACCACCACCACCACCACCACCACCACCACCACCACCACCACCACCATCCCTCCCCACCCCCGCCTCCCCCACAGTAGCTCTTCCTTACTTCTCCCAGCATGCCGCTTCCTTGTATTCCTCAGCATCCTGCCAAGCCTACCTCTGCCCCATGCTCTTGCATTTCTCTTCCCTCTGCTTAGGTCTTTGACCAAATATACCTCGGTGGTCTTCCATGACCACCTCTGTGCCCCAGGATTTCCTATATCCTTTGTCGAAATCTTCCCTATGGCACTTGTCCCCTCTTAAATTCTGGATATTTTGTTATTGATTTGTTTCTAGATATTGTTTGTGTTTGTGTCTGATTCTAGATACTGTCTGTCTTCTGTTGTTTGCTATATTCTCATTACCTAAAATAATCCCTGACACATAGGAGGTGTCGAATGCATTTGCTGAATGAAGTAATTAAAAGGCATTATGTATCACCAGGGATTGATGGTCTATGCCTTTAATCCCAGCTCAGAGGCAGAGGCAGGTGGATCTCTGAGTTTGAGGCCAGCTTAGTCTACAGTGAGTACCAGGACAGCCAGGGCTACACAGAGAAATCCTGTCTCAAAAACAAAACAACAACAAAAGGCATTAATTTCCTTCCTACTTCCTAGTCAGTCCACATATCTAGCAATGATCACTTTTAATTATCCAACACATTTGTTCCATCAACTATGAACCTATCTAGTAATCCCCTTTCCTCAGCCCAGGCCTTTCTCTGAACATTGTTGAAAACACTGCAATCAGCTGGCAGTGGTGGTGTACTCAGCACTCAGGGGCAGAGACCGGCGGATCTCTGAGTTCAAGGCCAGCCTGGTCTACAAAGTGAGTTCTAGGACTGCCAGGACTATACAGAGAAACCATGTCTCAAAAAAACAAAAAAAGAAAACACTGCAATCATTTGGGGCTGCTGGGTCCCAGGTCATTAGGATATTTATTTATCTACTTCCTGGTTGGCCTCTGTCCCCGCTTATCCCTGGTATTTCAAATCTCCACTCCCTGCCTCTAGCATGACAGGTAAAATGGAGACTGTATGAGATCTCTGAGACTTCTCACCTTTCACCCATGACTGAGTTTGCCAATTCTATCCTTTATACGCAGATATTGCATACTCCTGTTTGGAGCTCTAGGCAGTACCCTATCTCCAAGGATCTCCAGCTCCTTCTCCTCTGGCTCCTCTCCCTCTCTTCTGCATATGATCTCCTTTCTTTCCTAAATGGATCAAATTTATACACAGTTTGAATCATTCTTGAAAGACATATAACCTACATCACTACCCTCACACACTTTCTTACACCCTTGTGGGATCAATACTCCCAAGTCATCCCTACCCCCAGACAACACTGATAAATTCCTTTGTTTAAGTTTAGCAAATGAAGATTCTTCTGTGTAGGGATTCTTTTTCATTGTACTGTGTTTTTGAAATTCATCTCTGTTTTGTATCATCAACTAAAATTAATGAGCAACAGTCTGCCTTAAGGACGGGCGACTATTTGCTTACCTATCTATCTGTTGATGGACATTTGGGTTGCTTCCAGGTTTTGTTTATTGTGAATAAAACTACTAACACTTACGCCGGGCGGTGGTGGCGCACGCCTTTAATCCCAGCACTCGGGAGGCAGAGCCAGGCGGATCTCTGTGAGTTCGAGGCCAGCCTGGTCTCCAAAGCGAGTTCCAGGAAAGGCACAAAGCTACACAGAGAAACCCTGTCTCGAAAAACCAAAAAAAAAAAAAAAAAAAAAAAACTACTAACACTTGAATATGGGTCTCTATTTGAACTTTTTTCTTTCCCTTGGGAAACTATTTTAGGAGTGGAAAGGCTGAGTCATATTATTTACATTTGACAAGAAACTGCCAAACAGTTCTCCAAAGTGGATGTAGCATTTAACAACTATCAACAGCACCCAACAGTGAGGTTTTTTAAATGCAGATTTCTAGCCAACCCCTAGAAAATAAGTGTCTGGAAAGGCAGGAATTTGCTCTAGTAACTTACCCTAGGTGGTTTGATGCTGAGCCATACAGGAAAGCACTGCTTCGAGTTCCCTGCCCACTTTCTCACCTGTACTTTCTCAGCCCTTTCCCACAGTAACATTTCAGTGAACACACCCACAGGATACTCTCAAATCCCTCTTGGTAGGTCTCCACCTGGCACTGACAATGCTCCCATTTCCAGCTAGCACCCTCCCCATTCTATAACCCTGAAGAGACTGGTGTCCCAGCACTCCCCAGTCACATAATCTGGAAACATTCTTGTCCTTAGTATTACTTTCTCTTACTATTCCCATTCAATTAGACCCCAAATTTTGTAAATTTTGATTTACTGAATTTTTTTTTTTAATTTATCTCCTCCTTTTCATTTTATCACTTTAAAACTGAGAGAGCCGCCAGGTGGTGGCTCACGCCTTTAATCCCAGCACTCGGGAGGCAGAGCCAGGCGGATCTCTGTGAGTTTGAGGCCAGCCTGGGCTACAGAGTGAGTTCCAGAACAGGCTCCAAAGCTACACAGAGAAACCCTGTCTCGAAAAACCAAAAAAAGAACAAACAAACAAACAAAAACCCGAGAGAACTGCAAGGCAGTGAGTGCCTTTAATGCCAGCACTAGGGAGGCAGAGGCAGGTGAATTTCTGAGTTCGAGACCAGCCTGGTGTACAGAGTGAGGTCCAGGATAGCCAGGCTACACAGAGAAACCTTGTCTCAAAAAAGGAAAGAAAGAAAAAAGAAAAAGAAAAGAGAGAGAGTCATCATCTCTTCACTGGTCTACACTCCAGCTCCCCATCTCAGAGTCTCTCTGCTTCTCAGACCTACATTCCATTTGCTATCTAAGAGGGCTGGACAAAGGCAATATGTGTCTCTTCCTGTCTAAAATCCTCCAATGGCTGTTAGGATTCTGCTGCCACTCCAGCTGCATGACCACACATGCGCAGTTCAGCAGCTAAGCAAGGGGTCTTGCATCTTATGTCATCAGTGCATGCTGGTGATTACATGTGCGTGCAGCATGGTCTCGCCTTAAAAAGCCGGACACAGACTCCTCCCTCTTCCTCTCTGTTTTCTCCTGCCCCTACTATCTCTCTTCTCTCTCTCTCTCTTCTTTCTCCCCCCCCCCCCTTGCATGTGTCTCCCCAGGTCTGGTCCTTTTGCCCTCCTCTCCCAATAAAGCTCTGATACTGGGTTTTGTTGTGCTCATGCCTCATGACCTTTCCGCACGGTAACCAGCGCCACTTATATTTTTAAAAACAACAACGGCTCTCCACATGCAGAAGGCCTTCTATTGCTGTGGCTTAAGTTAGTCCCCATCCTTCAAATTCATAGCACTCTTCATGTCAGCAATTTCCCCAAAGAAAATTCCAGCTTCTTGAGGAGATAGGACTGAGCAACTTAGTATTTAGGGTCTAGTAGTTGAGAAGACATGGGGCTAAAAAAAAAAAAAAAAATTACACAAAAAGTTGAAAAACTTTTCATTCTTAATCATAATTACTTACTAATAGAATGTGTGTACCTGTCAAGTACTATGTAATTTCAAACCTTATAATAAATTGGATGTGGCCACCTTCATTACCATTTAACATAGATTTTCACATGGTATTTGAATTTTGTTACAGCAACTGCCAAAAACTCAGCTTCACAAAGATATAATACCACTGGAATGAATGTAGCATCATTTGAGGTTAAAACTATCAAACTCCTTCAAGCATGATGCTTGACAACTGTCAACTACAGGCCCACTTTTCCGTGATTTCTTACACTGTTAACTCTTCCCCAAACTCATCCTGGGCTTTGATGTTGGTGTCTGTGCTTGCCCTTACTTGTTCACCTCAGTTTGCCCTTCAGTCTCGTTTCAAATAGCCCTTTCTCCAGGAAATGAGAAACACACCGTCTGCTGCATGCACTTGGTCCATATGATACACCTCCTGTGTTTCTCACAGGGAAAGTACTGTTTCACGGAGCTTCCTTGGTATCAACTACTTAAGGAGTGTACTGAATTCCGATACTTTGGGCCAAGGTCTACCTATTTTGTTTGCTGTGACATATACACGCAAATAGAGAAAGTTCACTGCTGTGGGATGGTCTGTATGTCAAATGTGTTGCTCTGATTGGTCAATAAATAAAACACTGATTGGCCAGTAGCCAGGCAGGAAGTATAGGTGGGACTAACAGAGAGGACAAGTGAGAGAACAGGAAGGCGGAGGGAGACACTGCCAGCCGCCGCCATGACAAGCAGCATGTGAAGATGCCAGTAAGCCACGAGCCACATGGCAAGGTATAGATTTATAGAAATGGGTTTATTTAAGTAATTTAAGATATAAGAACAGTTAGCAAGAAGCCTGCCACGGCCATACAGTTTGTAAGCAATATAAGTCTCTGTGTTTACTTGGTTGGGTCTGAGTGGCTGTGGGACTGGCGGGTGACAGAGATTTGTCCTGACTGTGGGCCAGGCAGGAAAACTCTAGCTACAGTTCACAGTTATTTAGTGGTTAACCAGAGAACAAGCCTCTGAGTGGCTGCTGCCCAGGCCTTTGCCCTCTTAATACACAGAGAACAATGCAGTCTGCAAAATGAAAGGCAATCAGTAATTTAGGAGTGTGGTGATATTATGTTCCCCAAAATACTGTGCACCCTAATAAACTTATCTGGGGTCAGAGAACAGAACAGCCACTAGATATAGAGGCCAGAAAATGGTGGCACACACGTCTTTAATCCTAGCATTCCAGAGGCAGAAATCCGTCTGGATCTCTGTGAGTTCAAGGCCACACTGGAAACAGCCAGGCATGGTTATTCACGCCTTTAATCCCAGGAAGTGATGGCAGAAAGCAGAAAGGTATATAAGGTGTGAAAACCAGGAACTAGAGCTGGTTAAGCTTTCAGGCTTTTGAGAAGCAGTTCAGCTGAGATCCATTTGGATAAGGACACAGAAGCTTCCAGTCTGAGGAAACAGGATCAGTTGAGGAATTGCGAGGTGAGGAAGCTGTGGCTTGTTCTGCTTCTCTGATCTTCCAGCATTGACCTCAGTACTTGGCTCCAGGTTTATTTTTATTAATAAGAACGTTTAAGATTCGTGATACATAGGACAGTCAACACTGCAGGTAGAATGCAGCCAAATTTTCCTTATAAAAAAGATAATCCCACACAAACACCTACGTAATTCAAGTTAAAAGCAGTTGTCCAGGCACAGTACTGTTTATTCATCCATGTTAAAAATTACTTAAATTTATGGATAAGATGATGTGGCTTTTGCTTTGAAACAAAAGGAGGAAAGGGAAAGATTGTCATGTGTTGATCATTATTGCAGCTGGGCATTGGCTCCATGAGGCTCTCTTCTTGTTGTTCTCTTTACTTCTGCATATGTATAAAACTTTTCTAAAATACAGTCTAAAAACAAAACAAAATGGAAAAAGAAAAAGCTAAAAAACAAGCTATTTCAGAAAACCCTTTCCAAAAGGCTGGAAACAAAGACGTTTCTATTCCCACTGTCACCTGTAAGACACCTCTGGAGGTCTGGTCCTCCAGTTCCCCAGGGCAACTGCATACCAGAAACCCTCACCCTGCCCCCACCCCAGACTTCCCCAGCTCTGGCTGGTCAGACTGGTATGCTGTAGGACAGGACAGGGGAGGGGAGCACAACACAAAAGTCCGCTAATAGAAAAAGGCTTTGATGAAGTCAACCAATGTAATAAACTGTTTCAGATTGTAACTGGGGGTGACAGCTTTCCCTGGAGGTGGCTCTAGGCAGACTTTGTCCACGTAGGAAGAAGTAAGAACCCTTTGATTACAGACCCTTTGAGAACACATTGCTCACTTAACTACTGCTCAAAGAGCTTTGAGAGAGCATTCTCTTCCCTACCCCAGATGAGCACCAGTATTTTTGGAACACTCCACTTCTCTAGGTTATCTAGATACACACAAGTAAAGCACAGGTTGTACCACCCTCCTACATACACCTTTCAACCTCTACCAAGCTCCACATTTAACCACTGAAACTAGCTTCCTCTTTTGAGTAGAGACTTCTCCAGGACAACCTAGATGCTATGGCATTTGGTCAGACACCCTTCCAGGGGCATCTCTCCAAGTGATCTGAAATGTTCTTGACTGGTCCTTTCAAAAGGCATTTAAGAATAGTGACCAGAGATCAAGTTCCAAATGCTTTGCCTATCACGCACACACTTTCTTTTCCCTCTCTTACTCCTTTCTTTGTCCTTCTTTCTTTTTTTCTCTCTCAGAAGGACAGAAATCCAACTACTAGTAATTATCTGTTGAGATTTATCACATGTATCTCAAAAACAAATACTGGGCATCTACTACCAGCTTAGTTCTGCTAAGTGCTTTATGGGATAAAGGACGGTCAGATACTGGCTTGTGAAGTGGATATCTACGTCATGGTACATACAAAAACTTCTAGAGCATGTACCACATGCCATAGGATCTCCTAGGTGTAGGCTGAAATATTACACACACACACACACACACACACACACACACACACACACACACAAGCACGCACGCACGTGCACACACACACACACCCCAGACTTTCATAGAGGAAGCAGGCCTGGAGCATGGAGGTGCCAGGAAAACATGAGTAAGAAACCACTACCCACCCCAGGCCTGGTCAGGGTGGTGTGTTCCTGCTGAGATATAATACAAGCTGGACTGCTAGCAGAGCCACCATAGACAAAGTACAGAAAACTTCAAAACGGGGTATCTGAGCACCAGGACCAAAACGGACGCTTCTGAGATGAAGAGAAGTGTGATGCAGTCCTATGGAAGTGAGATGTGTAGGTAGGCAGGCATCAGAGGACAAACGAAGGAGAAAGGAGAAGGACTCACAAAAGTAGGGGAAGGATGCAAGAGCTCAATTAAGACAGGCCAGGCTACTGTGAGATAGACAAGACCAGCAAACAGAGTCCTGATTGAATACAGTACAAGAAAGAAATGAGTGAAAGGTGACACGGAGATTTTAATCCTAGCAGAGAAGACAGCAATGAAACAAGAAGGGTGTGCTCTGAATGCAATAAACAACAGCCATTTCCTCAGGAAGGAACTTAATGTTCTAATACTGTTTTCTGATATAAAATATTGGACGAAACAAAGACATCCATGCTTCTCAACTCCAAACCAAATGTTATGCATTCAAGCAACCTAGTTAGGGCAATATTTCTCCCCAGAGGAAAGGTGTATGGTTAATCTAAGCCTCATGCTCCTTAAAGTTGTCAGTTTACATTGTAAAATTGAAAGTCTTAAATGCCCTATGAAGTCTAGCTTTCATGGGGAAAGAATTTTAAAATAAATGTCCAATCAAAAGGTCCTTGTGTTCTAACTCTTACCACAGCTGGGAAAGGATAGGACAAGTTGTCTTCATGGGAAACTCGTGCATATCATAGAGTTATGTTGGACAGGGATAATCATGTGGAAATATCCAAGCAATCAGGAAAATGGCCCAAGCCTGTAGCAGCCATATTCTGTATTCTTATTCAGCTTCACCTCAGCAGAAGTCATTCAGGCTAGGTGTCACCATCAAAATCATGAAGGGACTGAGAAGACCACATACCCAAGGGCCTTTCGGGATGCCACAACTTAACAGATGCAATGAGGGTGGGAGGTGACATCAGACCACGGACACCCAAAGGCAACTAACAACAAGTTACAGTGACAGCCAAAAAGAAGTATCTTACCCATATGCTTCCACAATTGTAACTATGTTTCGATACATACCAACCAAATGGCTAAGAATATGCATTATGGCCAGATCTCTATTCTTATGGCTAGGGACTTGCTGGCAAGAGGAATGTCCAATATGAGACTGCAATTGGAAGTGTGTCCCACCAGGGAGGGAAGTGAGTCGGGTACAAAATGAATAAGTTGGCACTTGGTGAGTCGGCACTTGTTGAAGCTGAAGGGTGAGTACATGGGTCATACTGCGAAGTATCTTTGTGTTGGAAAATGTTTTTAAAAATTTCACATGGGGTTAGGGATTTAGTGCAGTGGCTGATACTTGCCTAACAAGCACAAGGCCCAGGATTTTGTCTCCAGTATGTCCCCCTTCTCCCCAAATCCTTCATATTAAAAAGTAAACTCCAGGACTAGGGAGATGACCGACAGGACAAGGCACTTACCATGCAAGTGTGAGGACCATGGTTTAGACCACCAGCACCCATATAAAACCCCTGGTGTAGAATCTCAGTGCTTGTGAAACAGACAGGGAAGTCACAGGACAACTGGGACCTAGATCAGCTAAACTTGCAAGTACCAGGTTCATCGAGATCCTGTCTCAGTAAATAGTGGTGAAGACACATTAAGGAAGACATCCAATATCAATCTCTGGCCTCCACACATCCATACACACCTACACATGTACTTCCCCCACCTCCCAAACATACCATGCACACTTAAAAAAAAATAAAATACAGGGCTGGAAAATGACTCCGTGGATAAAGTACTTGTTATGTAAGAATGAGGACCTGAGTTGGATCTCATGGATACCCATGAAAAAGCATTAATCACCTATAATCTCAGCACTAGGGTAAAAGAGGGGGCTGTTGACAGAAACAGATGGACTCCAGGAGCTTGCGGGCCAGTTAGCAAAGTGCTGCCTAATTAGTAAGATCCGGGTTCATAAGGTGGAGAAATGACCGAGGAAGACATCTTGAGAAAGGGGTGGGGGGGGGCAGGCCTGATGGCACATACCTGTAATTCTAATTACTCAGGCAGGAGTCTAGGGTAGCAAAATCAAAAGTTCAAGGCCTTGCAGGGACTACAGAATAAGATCAAGGCCAGCCTGGACAATTAGCCAGGTACTATCTCAAAATAAAAAGTAAAAAGAGAGCTGGAGATACAGCTTAGTGGTAGAGAACTTGACAAATATGCACGAGGGCCTAGAATCAATCCCTAGTACCACCGAAAAGATAGCAAACCCAATGCATTTTCAAAATGAAAAGCTTAGTTGAAATCCCTTTTTGTCAGACTTAATTTCAGTCCTCCACAGACATGGAAAAGAAATAAACACCTTTCTCATGCTTGAGCAGTGAGGTGGAAAGGAAGATGATGTGTATCATATCCAAAGCCTAGGAATTCCTTAAGAAATGAACTACTGCCGGGCAGTGGTGGCGCACGCCTTTAACCCCAGCACTCAGGAGGCAGAGGCAGGTGGATCTTAGTGAGTTCAAGGCCAGCCTGGTCTACAGAGCGAGATCAGGACAGGCACCAAAGCTACACAGAGAAACCCTGTCTCGAAAAACCAAAAAAAAAAAAAAAAAAAAAGAAAGAAATGGAACTACTGAGAAAATGTCACCATCACATTCCACGATTTCCCATCTCATGTTTCTGTTGTTCTTTTGCAAGTAGATCTCTGACTGTTCCTAAGAACACACACTCAACCTAACAGGTACTACAAAAACCACAAAAAGTTGTGTGAAATTCAAGGTAAGAAACCAGAAAACTGCCTGCCACCAAAGTGGTACAAGTGACAGGAGGTAGATGCATCCAAGGAGGCAAAGTAAGTCCCACAAGCTTCCAAGGACTCTCAAAAGACACTTGGTCAGAAGGGTTCTGGGAACCAAGTTGACACGAAGGTCCAGAGGCCCTGTCAAGGAAGGAGAAATCTGGCAGGAAGACAAAAGCCCAGCACAAGCTGGAAGTACCTTCATGGGTTGTCCAATGAAGGACCTCAGAACCCAGGTGAAGAAGGGGCCAACTCTGCCAGAGGACTAAGGAGGTGACCTGGCCATGGGCTCTCTGTCTAACACTGTAAGCCAAGACTTCTTTGTTTTGAATGGGTCTGGGTGTTTGGCTGCATGTATGTCTGTGCCACTGTGCACCTGGTGTCCTCAGCAGCCAGAAGAGGGCATCAGACCCCCTGGAACTGGAGTTACAGGTGGGTGGGGGCCACTATGTGGGTGGTAGGGATTGAAGCTGGGTTTTCTGGAAGAGCAACCAGTTCTCGTAATCATGAAGCCATCTCTCTAGCCCCTAAGACCAAGGTTTCTGAGGCCTGGTAAGGAGCTCTGTGCCCGGAAGTGAGGCTAGAGACATGGGTGGAGCAGACTGATGGGTCTCCTAGGCTTTCTATGAGCACAGACCTGAGCACAGGAGCCAGTGCTTCTCAGACTAGCTGTGGTAGGGTGTCCATAGCTGAAAGCCCATCAAGGATGCTCATGCTCCTTTCTTTGCTTCTCTCTATGCACGGATGACCCCCCCCCCCACACACACACACACAGCCATAGGTGGCAGCACTGGAGACAGCATGACTGTCTTTCAGGGGCAGTTTTAGTCTAACTGGAGTTTGTGTGTGGAGTGGGGTGGGGTAAGTCAGATGGCAGTGAAACAGGCAAATGAGAGGACAATTAATAAATGCAAGGGACAGTGGGGAGTGAGGATGATGGTTAGCAGACTGCCACATAAATCTAGCAGATGGCTGTCCCAAGCCTGGGTATGACCTAGAACTGGGGACTGAGAGGAGTAACAGTCAGATTTGGAAGGTACTTCCTGTACTGCACAACAGGACCTGTGGCCAGCCGAACACTAAGGGGATAGTAGAAGAGCATCGCTCTAGTTTATAGACTCAGCAGCCATGACTATCAGCATAGGAAGGACTGAGGCAAGACACACCCACTTAGAAAAGGAAATTCATGTGGCTGTATAGGCTGTCTTCAAATTTCAATTAAGTAATTTTGTTCTAACCCCTCCTGAGAATCTCCAATATTAACCGCTCATAGGACACCAGGGGAGTCTGGCTGGGAGAGCAGCCATGTTGCATGCTTAGTAAAAATGCATGATTAGTAAGAATGATTCTAAATTGGACCCAGTCCTTTGTATCCTCCATTACTGGAAAAGAGATGGAAGGAAATACAGTTGGGCTACTAAAGAAGAACTGGTAATTTGATGAAGATCTGAGTGTCAAAAAGCAGTGAGTGTTTTATGGAGAGAACAAGGAGCCCTAAGCCAGTCCTTGGAATAATAGTCTGTTCAGCTTTGCCAGACCAACACAAGCTTTGTAAAGCTAACGTAGAGCAGAGCTGCACGCAGTTGGCATCTGGTCTGAAGCTGCAGAAATGGAACATACACAAACCCGATCACTGGGGAGATTTCAAAGGCAGACAGGGATTGCCACAGCACAAAATCAGGCTTGGAAGACTACACCTAAGCAAAATGTCACAATTCACCTTAGTGCCCCAAACACATCCGCCTCATCTTTTTCTACTAGGTATAATTCTCCACTTTGGCACAAGGCACCTCTATTTCTGGGAACAGCAACATGTGTTTGGTTGAAGAACAACTGTACCTGCCAAAAACCAGTGTGGAAATGGGGGGAAATTTGTAGGTTTTTGGCTCCTGAAAAAAGTAAACAGTTAGGAAACCATGAAATGGAGTCCCGGATATGCATCCTGAAGAACACCAGGGTGATGGGCTGAAGGCCTGTGCTTGCATTCACAGGTTTCTCCCACCTGCTCCACTGTCAGGCCAGCTGGAATCCTCCCTTGTGTGGAAATGTGAAGTACGATGCTGCCTACCATCTCAACTTCTTCCTAGCCCCATCAGTTCAGTCTCATTCAACACGATATGTTCTGATCCTCAAACTGGAGGCCAGGTACCCTAGTCGGCTCTACTGTCAAAACATCACAAGCCGGGTGGTGGTGGCGCAAGCCTTTAATCCCAGCACTCAGGAGGCAGAGGCAGGCGGATCTCTGTGAGTTCGAGGCCAGCCTGGTCTACAGAGCAAGATCCAGGAAAGGCGCAAAACTACACAGAGAAACCCTGTCTCAAAAAAACAAACAAACAAAAAAAAACATCACAGACTGCGGGACTTAAGCAATTGACATTTATTTTTTCCTAGTTCTGGAGGCTAGAATTCTGAGATTAGGGTCCAGCATGGCTTGGCTCTTGTGGGGGAAATCTCTTCATGGCTAGACACATTCTCTCACTGCGTTTTCAAATGACAGAGAAAGACATATACAGGTCTCTCCTTCTCTTCTCATAAGGACACTAATCCAATTGTGGAGTCTCATCCTTATGCTATTCACAAAGTCCCTACTGTCACATATCATTACACTGGAGCTTAAGACTGTTTCTATTGCTGTGAAGAAACACCATGACCAAGGCAACTCTTATGAAGGAAAACATTTAATTGGGGCTGGCTTACAGTTCAGAGGTTTAGTCCACTATCATTATAGAAGAATATGGTGGCATGCAGGCAGATATGGTGCTGGAGAAGGAGCTGAGAGTTCCACATCTTGATCTGCAGGCAGCAGCAGAAGATTGTGTGCCAGACTGGGCGTAGCTTGAGCTTATGAGCCTTCAAGGCCCGCCTTCACAGTGACTTACTTACTCCAACAAGGCCACACCTCATATTAGTGCCACTCCCTATGGACCAAACATTCAAACACATGAGTCTATGGGGGCCATACCTATTCAAACCACCACAGGATCAAACCAGTGGAATTGGCAGGGACACATTCAGTCTGTAATACCCAGGCAAGTCATTCTTATACTTGGATTCTTCCATTTCTTTCAACGTCCTTCCACTGGCCACCAGGCCCAACACTGGCACTCTTTATTGGGGGAGGGGATACAGTTCTCTAGGGAGTACTCAGAAATCTGTGAGCACATTTTCTGATGGTCACAGAGGTTGGGGGCCAGGGATTTTAGGTATTCTTTCTTTCTTTCTTTTTTCTTTCTTGGAGGCAGGGTCTCTCTATAGCTTTGGCTGTCCTGAAATTCATTTTGTAGACCAGGCTGGCCTCATAGAGATTCACCTGCCTCTGTCTCCCAAATTCTGTGGTTAAAAACATGTGCCACCACATCCAGCCATTAGGTAGTCCTGAACAACCAGACACATTGCTCTGATTTGCCAGTCACTCACATGGGACAAAAACCTTTAGTAGCTATTCAAGCCAACAATCTGCTTTACACATAGACACAAAAACTTTTCTTTTCTTTTTTTTTTTTTTTGATTTTTTTGAGACAGGGTTTCTCTGTATAACAGCTCTGGCTGTCCTGTAACTCAATTTGCAGACCAGGCTGGCCTCAAACTCACAGAGATGCCTCTGGCTTACCAAGTGCTGGAATGAAAGACATGTGCCACCACCGTCTGGCACACAAACATATTTTGTATGACATAATATACTGAATTTTCTCAGACTATATCTGCTGTATGAATCAAGTTAAGACTGCTTTTTTTTACATGGAACATTACCATGAAGTGTCCATCATCTTGGAAAGTGTCTCCATGGCTCTGTTGATATCTTCATCTCCATAAACAGACCCAGTGTTTCCTCACAGGTGGAGTGTCCCTCACAGATGCATGGCCCAAGTATTTACAAGGTAAATTCTGATATATGATTAAAAATTATTTTCCTGAGCAAAGTATGATAATATGTGTCTAGAATGTCAGTACTAAGGAGTCTAAGTGAGAAGAACCACAAATCTGAGGCCAACCTGAGCTCTACAGACCAACCTAGGCTACATAGCAGGATCCTATCTCAATTTTAAAAAATTCTTTTCCTATTATTCAGTTTTAGATTACCAGTTGAGCAATAGATTTCTTCGTAAAACATGTATGTAAGTCACTATCTATAAATTTTGTGTCAGAAAAGCAAAAGTATACCCTTATAATAAATCATATAAAGGCAGAACAGGGTCCCTTATATCATGTTTGGCCCCCATCTCTCTCTGTGTTGATATATTGTGTACCCTAATAAACTTGCCTGAGGATCAGAAGACAGAGCCAGTCACTAGATTAGACATAGAGGTCAGGCAGTGGTGGCACACACCTTTAATCCCAGCATTTGAGATTTCACGCCTTTTCTTGGGAAGCACACACTCTTTTAATCCCAGGAAGTAATATGGCAGGGCAGAGAAAGGTATATAAGGCGTGAAGAAATAGGAACTCACTCTCTTTAGGCTGAAGATTTCGTAGAGGTAAGAACTAGTGGCTGGCTGCTCTGCTTCTCTGATCTTTCAGCTTTCACCCCAATATCTGGCTCTGGGTTTTTTATTATAAGACCTTTTAAGATTTGTGCTACATCTCTCTAAGCTCAGTTTACTTCCACCTGCTCCACTCCTGCCACACCCCTCTATCCCAATGCTCTTCAGGCAAGGGAACTCCTGCCCTTACCCTGCATTTCAGTTACTTTTCTCATTGCTATGACAAAATACCAGGCAGAAGTAACTTAAGGGGGAAAGAGATTTATTTTGGCTCATGGGGTTGGTTTGGTTTGGTTTCATTTTATTTTATGCACCACATGTATGCCTGGTGCTTGTGGAAGCCAGAAGAGGATGCTGGATAACTTGGAACTAGAACTACAGATGATTGTGAGTTGCCATGTTGGTGCTGGAGATCAAACTCAGATCCTCTGTAAGAGTACCTTAACCACTGAGCCATGTCTCCAGCCCCTTAGCTCACTGTTTAAAGAATACAGTTCACCATGGTAGAAGGCCATGACAGAAGAAGAAGCTTAGTTTGTGTGAGTGGAAATGGGAGGCTGCTGGTAAAATCATGTTGACCAATGAGAAAGTAAGACCCAGCTAGAACCCTTAGGGCTCATCCCCAGTGGTTTACTTCCAGCAGCCAGGCCTCATTCTTTAAAGTTTCCACAGCCTCCCAAAAGAGCACCACCAGCTGTGGACATGAGCCTGTGGGAGATAATCTCAAACTCAGTAACACTCCATCATACCTTCTACAAGAAGCTCCTGTCTCCCTGAGGTCTTGCTCAAATGACATGTTCTCTGAGGGGCCTGCTGAAAACTGCAGTCCTTCAGCCCTACCCCAGCCCAGCGCTGATCCGCTTCCCTGCTGGTGGTCTCCACAGCTCTTTCCACCATGAACTCCTTTCCTGGCTGTGTCACTACTACCAGGTATATCAGGTATATCAGGGTCTATAACAGTGTCTAACTACTTCATGATATAGCTCTATATTAATAGTTCAGACATGCCAATTTTAAATGCTTAGTTATAACCATAAGATTAAAATTATATTGCCAACTCATAATATCAATGTGTTACTACTATCTTTGAATAGAAATATAAATTGAAGCTACTGCTATCCAGGGCTTAATTTAATTTTAAATTAAGCTGGGCTTGGTGTTATTCATCTAAAATCCTGTCACTTAAAAGGTCGAGGCAGGAAATCAAGAGTTCAAGGTCATCCCTAGCTACACATGGAGTTTGAGGCCATTCCAGGCTACAGGAGGCCCTGTCTCAAACAAAAACAGTAACAATAACAAAAACAAAACAACCCCTCCACAGTTCACAGTTCACTCTTTTTTTATTGTTGTTTGTTTGTTTGTTTTCCAGACAGGGTTTCTTTGTGTAGTTTTGGTGCCTGTCCTGGATCTCTGTAGACCAGGCTGGCCCCAAAAATCACAGAGATCCACCTGGCTCTGCCTCCCGAGTGCTGGGATTAAAGGCGTGCACCACCGTTGCCCAGCCACAGTTCATTCTTAATACAACATGGTAGACATTACTTTAAATGATTAGATCTTAAATAAGTATCACTAACTCATTCCCTCTTTTTTTTTTTTTTTTTTTTTTTTGGTTTTCTGAAACAGGGTTTCTCTGTGTAACAGGGCCCTGGCTGTCCTGGCATATACCACAACTGCCAGGCACACTAACCCATTCTTAAGTGCCATTTAACAATTTCTCTCTGCTGGGCAGTGGTGGCATATACCTTAATAAGAGGAGAGGCAGGTGGGTCTCTGTCAGTTCAAGGCTAGCCTGGTCTATAGAGGGAGTTCTAGGACAGCCAGGGCTACACAAAGAAGCCATGTCTCAAAAACAAAAACAAAACACACACACACACACACACACACACACACACACACTAATTAAAAACAAAACCAATTCCTCTCTGAGCGTCTCATCTAAGCTGGGTTCTACTGACTCCATCTATCCATGGCTTTCCCCTACTCTGTTTTCAGGTTGCTGCTCTGTCTCTAGTCCTCCCACACAGGCTACTGCTGGATTAATCTGAAAGCGGAGCATCTGATGAGTCACTCACTCGTTCAAACATGCTAATAGCTCCCAATTTCCTGTTCAATCAATCAGGCTCAACATACCCTGTGGCTCTGGAACTCTCTACCTCCAGTATATCCCCAGACTCCTGCTGAATGTACCAGCCCTTCCCCCAAATCCTACAACCCTCCCTTTTCTTTGTCAGGCCTCCATCCCAGTTCTCCCCCCATCCCAAGCCATGGCCTAGTCCTGAAACCATCACATGACCAGCCCACCCTGTGCCCAGATGGGTGCAGGTTCACAGCACACTGTCAGAACCTCCTTGAGCACTCACAGAACCTTGCTATACACTGAAGCTCGTCTTTGCTGTTATCAAACTATAGAGCCTTGAGGACAAGGTCTCCCTTTTTCTTTATGTCCCATACAGTATCTTTCCCAGGTTAAGATTCTCTCTCTCTCTTTTTTAAATTTATTTTTATTTCATATGCATTGGTGTTTTGCCTGCATACATATCTGTGTGAGGGTTGTCACATGATGTAGCATGAATCTTAAAAGGTCTTATTAATAAAAATAAACCTGGAGCCAGCTATTGGGGTGAATGCTGGAAGATCAGAGAAGCAGAACAAGCCACAGCCACCTCACCTTGCCAATTCTTCAGCTGATCCTGTTTCCTTAGACTGGAAGCCTCTCAGTCCTCATCCAGAATGAATCTCAGCTGAACTCTTGCTCAAAAGCCTAAAAGCTTAACCAGCTCTATCTAGTTCCTGGTCTAGATGGTCAGCACGGTTACTGTGCTGCCATCACTTCCTGGGATTAAAGGCTCACTTCCTGGGATTAAAGGCATGAGTCACCATGCTTGGCTGTTCCCAATGTGGCCTTAAACTCACAGAGATCCAAATGGATCTCTGCCTCCCAAGTGATAGGATTAAAGGCGTGTGTGCCACCATTTTCTGGCCTCTATATCTAATGGCTGTTCTGTTCTCTGACCCCAAATAAGTTTATTAGGGTGCACAATATTTTGGGGAACACAATATCACCACAAGATCCCCTGGAACTGGAGTTGTAGACAGTTGTGAGCTGTCATGTGGGTGCTGGGAATTGAACTGGGGAGATTCTTTTAATACATATTAAGTGGGATGAAAAAAAATGGAGAAAAAAAATTCTTTTATCTCTCAGCAACAAGAAAGAACAGACTGACTGATATATTTGAGTAACAGACAAGACAAGCCCCAGTTGTACTGGACACAGCCAAGACTACTTGGAAAATAAAGATTTGTGTGCTGTGGGATGTTCTGTATGGCAAATGTGTTGCTCTGATTGGTCAATAAATAAAACACTGATTGGCCAGTGGCTAGGCAGGAAGTATAGGCGGGACTAACAGAGAGGAGAAAAGAAAGAACAGGAAGGCAGAAGGAGTCACTGCCAGCCGCCACCAGGACAAGCAGCATGTGAAGATGTCAATAAGCCACGAGCCACGTGGCAAGGTATAGATTTACGGAAATGGATTAATTTAAGATATAAGAACAGTTAGCAAGAAGCCTGCCACGGCCATACAGTTTGTAAGCAGTATAAGTCTCTGTGTTTACTTGGTTGGGTCTGAGTGGCTGTGGGACTGGGAGGTGAGAGAGATTTGTCCTGACTGTGGGCCAGGCAGGAAAACTCTAGCTACACTTGTGTGCAGTGAGCAGGGGAAGAAGAGAGTGGCTAATGTCTGTCTTGCCTTGAAACACTAAAATGGAAGGGCAGGCCTCAACGTTCAATGGCCAAAGCATTTCCCCCAGTCCTTTGTGACTTCTTGATTCTCATTTTTGAAATTTAAAAAATTCTGCTTTCATTTTAAAACACTAAAAGGCTTAATCTGAAGGCAGGACCGTACACATGAGCTCTCAGAGCCTAGACTACAAGACGACACTAAGAATCATCTCTTGGCCACTCACTTCCCATAGTGTTGGTTCTTAAAGTTTGGTGCCTTAAAGTTCTTGCTGCTCCATGCAGGACCCAAAGAGGTGGGGCAGGATGACCCTAGTACTCAAGCTGCCCTTAGCTATGGATTCGAAGCAGGTTTACCACAGTACTGACAAATGACGTGTGACCTTCCAATGTGTGACAACATTTTTCTATCTGGAAGACTGCTTAACCAAGGGAAATAATACTGTGCTCATGACAATAATAAGCCATGGAGAAGGAATGAAAGAAAACACACCAGTAAGACCTGAATTAAGACCAAGTGAAACTTCCTAATGGACAGAATAACAGAGAGGACACTAAAATTCCCGAATCTGAGCTGGGCATGGCTTTGTCTGGGAAGATTGCTTTGGAAATTAAGTAGGATGAATTCCCCAGTGGTAGAGCTCCCCACCACTGACTACTGACTACCACCAGAAGGGAATGATAGCAATATGAGGGAGGGTTAAATGAGAAACCAGCCTCATTTCAACGACTTAGTAATGTGGTTAAGTTGGGTGAATGTCAAATCTTACAGGCCATGGTAATTTCAGGCTCTATAAAAAAACAAGTGAGTAATTGAAAGGGTTGAGAAGATATATTCTTATAATTATGATTATAAGACTCTGATCATTAGAACTTAACAAATTTAATGCAGGTCTTCAGAAAGCAGCCAGAGCTAATCATAGAAAAGCCTAGAGCTTTTTAGAGTCTGGACAGAAGCAATGAAGCATAAAAGATAAGATAGTTTCTTCATTTGCTGTGTTCAGTGGAGAGTCATAACAGTTCAGGCTGTAAAGTCACCCTCTGAGTAGAAGTGATTTGACTTTTTCCTCTTTTTAGCTCATTCTCCTGTCTTAGTTTATTAAACAACATATAACCACTTTCTCTTGGACTATGTTTACTTGGCAGCAGCTAAGCCAGTTTCTACGGCACTCAAGGACAGTCCGAATTACCTTCTTTTAAAGTCCACTTGATGGAGCCTGTCCTCTTGCTGACAGCATGCAAACTTCCATCCAGGGTGGAAACGAACAACAGGGTTTCGGGCAGGGTTACTGTGCTGGCACTTCCAAAACTCTGCAATGAGACAGATGGGATCTTCATGTCAATCCACTCTGTCACCCTGGGCATGTATAATCACAAACTCCTCAAAACCATCCTTCGTATGATCATCCATCCTCCAGACACAGAAAGAAAGCGAGGCTGGAAGGCCTACATTCTCATCAAGAGCACATGTCCAGACAAGAGCTGAGTCACTTTATCCTAAGTGTTGATCCTTCCCACAACAGACCAACAGGTCTATAATCTAACATGACAAAAAATTCTGAAACAACTCACGGGCAACTTCCCCTGAAATGGGGGGAGGGAGTTTAGTCAGCTCTCTGGCTTCCCTCTCTTGGGTCTATTTTACTCTAGAAAACCTTCGCATGTTATGAGTTCATAACAGAAAAGAATAACAACTGTTTCTCATCTACCAGGGGATTTATTTTAAGCAAAGAATTAGAGGATTACATTTAAAGTAAAATAGGAAATCAGTCTTTGTTATATAAACATAATATATTCTAAAATATCAATATTCTTGGGCTGGAGAGACGGCTCAGCAATTAGAAGCACTCTCTGTTCTTCCAGAGGACCCTAGTTCAACTCCCAGCACCTATGTTAGGCATTCACAACTGCTTATACTCCAGCTCTAGAGGATCTGATGTGTTCTTCTGGAATCCATGGGCATGCGCGCACGCGCGCGCGCACACACACACACACACGTAAATAAAAATTTTTTCATATCTTTAAAAAGCAGTGCATTCTGCCTGGTGGTGATGGTGGCATGTGCATTTAATCTCAGCACTGGGGTTGGGGGGAAAGAAGCAGGCAGATCACTAGAGTTTGAGGTCAGCCTGGTCTACAGAATAAGTTCCAGGACAGTCAGGGCTACACAGAGAAACCCTGTCTTGAAAAAAATAAAGTAGAAAAATAAAACATCAAGATTCCAATGTAATTTATAATCATATAAATTAAAGCTGATATTGAGGAAATTGACAAAAAGCCTAACTCCAAACTTTTCTTCACAATCAAAATACAATTTAAAGTCTATCTCTTTTGTTCAATAAATTGTGACAATGGAGGGCCAGATGTGGCTGTTCATGTCTGTGGTCCCAGCACTTTGAAGGAAAGGCAAGAAGGTTATGAGTAAAAGACCAGCTTGGGCTACATAGCAAGACCCTGTCTCAAAAAAAACAAAAGACAAAAAACAAAAAAAAAAAAACCCAAACAACAACAAAAAAGTAATAAAAATTAAAAATTATTTTATTTTTAGATTAAAAAAATTTATATGTATTCCTACATGTTTATGTTTTGCCTACATGTGTATGTAAGTGTACCACCATGGGTACCTGGTGTCTGCAGAGGCCAGAAGAAGGCATTGAATCCTGGAAGTGGGGTTCCAGAGGGTTTTGAGTTGCCATCTGGGTGCTGAGATTCCCAACTTGGGTCTTCTGCAAGGACAGACAGTGCTCTTAACCACTGAGCCATTTCTCCAACCCCAAGATAAAAATACTAAAGCAGAACATTTCAGGGCAGGGAATATAGCTCAATGGCACAGCACTTACCTAGTATGTGTGAAGCCCTGAGTTCAATTCCCAATAGTGAAAATTGAGATAAAAAAAAAAATCTAAAGAGGACCTCAGCAGTTAAGACTGCCTACTGCTCTCGCAAAGGATCTGAATTTGGTTCTCAGTGCCCACACTGGGCAGCTCACAACTGCCCCGTAACTCCAGCTACAGAGGAGGAGGCTATGCCTCTGCACTCCATAGGCACCGCGTCCACACGCACATACCCACACACACACATACCCACACACACACACACACACACACACATACCCACACACACACACACACACACACACACATACCCACACACACACATACCCACACACACACATACCCACACACGCACATACCCACACACACACATACCCACACACACACACACACACACACACACACACATACACACATACACACACACATACCCACATACACACATACCCACACACACACATACCCACACACACACATACCCACACACACACATACCCACACACACACATACCCACACACACACACACACACACACATACCCACACACACACATACCCACACACACACACATACACACACACACACATACACACACATAATTTCACTTCTAAAGACTATGAAAATTATCTTTATTACCCAGCGCTAGTAGCAGAGAGAAATGTTAGTACAATCTTTCTTAAAAATAATTTTGAAAGAGGACAAAATAACAGGTTTCTTTGACATTTTCATACCGGTGTCATTGGACTTGGCTTATATTCACTCATATCTTTTCCCCTGTTCCCCACCACATACACTCACACTCACACATATACTGGCTCCTTTCCTCCCCTCAAATGGTCCTATGGGAAAGCATAAAGAAATACCCCATATTTCAGATTCTATGTTTCAACTTCTATACACTAATGAAAAAATTCCTGATATGGAAAAATCTCTGGGGCACAATGACATACTTTTTTTTTTGTTTTTTTTGGTTTTTTGAGAAAAGAATTTCTCTGTGTAGCTTTGGAGCCTGTCCCTGTCCTGGAACTTGCTCTGTAGACAAGGCTGGCCTTGAACTCAAAGACTCTCCTGCCTCTGCCTCAGAGTGCTGGGAATATAGGCGTGGGCCACCACCACCTGGCTACATACTATTATTTTAATGGACTCAAATTTCTAATATTTAAAAAGCTGAAACAAACTGAGACATAGCTCAACAACAAATTTTACATATGTATTAACACAGACTTTAAATCTATGATACAGAAAATTGCTCATATATATTATCCAGTGAAACATATAGAAGCCAAACCTTAGTGTGCACTATGGTTCTAACTCTACTGGATGGAGTTCTGTCTGTGTGTCCTCTGGCTTTGCTAGGATCTGTACCCTCACCACAGGATTTCCACAGGTCTGTCACATGCACCCACCTATGTGGATGACAGTTGGTAGTCCTAGATAAAACTGCCCCGTCGGGTGGGCCGACCCAGCTGTGCCTCCCTTTTGTAATGGACTTTTTTTTCTTTGTCACTATCCCACAAATTACCTAGTTCTACCGTGGGGGGGGGGGGGGGTGTCTTGAATTTCAGCAGGCCAGCAATGCTTGTTTAAACTGTAACGTGTGAATTTTGGTATAAGCACTCTTTTTAGAATATGAGAATAGTTGTCTTTTCGTATTAAAAACAAAAGGATTGGGCAGTTACTTGTGAATGGGAGCCTGGCCCAGAATGCCTCCTCACTCTCTTAAAAACCTTAAAAGATAGGACCTGATAGTTCTCTTCAGGGCAGCTTGAGGTAGCAGGACAAGTACTCCAGGCCCTGCATTCCTTTCTCTTGGGGAGACCCACTGGAGATACCCAGCGGGGGTGATGTTGGAGCAGCTGCCAGAACTTGGCTCATCCTCTGGAGTGCTGGCCTGGGGGGCGGGAGGCGCATACCTTGCTTTGATATGGCCAGGCCTTCTTTCTGGAGGGGGTAAAAGAGCCAACTTTCCTCCTGCCTGAAGGATCTGTTATCTGTGCAGGGCCTGGAGTTTGAGGAAGAATTAAAGCCTACTTTTGGTTCTACCTGAGGAACCCGGAAATTGGACTAAGAGGGAAACCACAGAAGCCTCAGGGTGGTACTGGTCCTCTCTGAGGATCTAAAGGTCACCGTTTGGGAATGGTTGAAATCATTTTGGCTCATAGAGTCCAGAGGTTAACACGCTACAAGTGGACCTGCCCTCCTCCCCTGACATGAGAAAACTGCATGGCCAGAGCAAATAGTTCAAATAGTTACCAAAGAGATAACCACTGTGTAAAACGAGTCTTGGAGCCCATGCAGAAACCGAGTCCTTCTGGGTAGCTCAAGTAGGAAATAATGAACTCGGAGTTTTGTAGTTTTTCACCATATGGAAAAAGCTGGATGAGAGAAAGACAAAAGGAAGCCTGAGGAGAAACTTGGCTCAAAGACAGTGAGAGAATGTCTCCCTTCTGTTGTTCTCTGGACCTCAGCAAAGGCTTTCCTTAAGCTCAAAGACACCCATTTAAAACAAATTCCCATTTGTGTAAGTCTGCTGGAATTGGGTCTCTGTTACTTGTTCCAAATAATCCATACCCCGATACTTCTATTGAACCCATGCGGCAGTTTACAACCTCTGTAACTCCAGTCCCAAGGGATATACAGTCCTCTTCTGGCCTCTGTGGGCACTAGGTAACCATGCAGTGTACATATGCTCAGGCAAACACTCATACACATAAACAAAAATAAATTAAAACAAAACAAACAAAAAACCAGAGTGCTGAGGAGATGGCTCAGGAGATAAGGGTTTTTGCCACCAAGCCTGATGAACGGAGTTCAATTTCTAGTATCCACATTGTGGGGGGAGAAAGCTACTCACTTGAGTTGTCCTTTGACCTCCATATATGTACTATGGCACATATGTCTACTAGAAAAATAACACACACACCAACACACCCAACAAACTTAATTATAAATAAATAACACAGAGAAGCCAAGCAGTGGTGGCGCAGCCTTTAATCCCAGCGCTCAGAGGCAGAGGCAGAGGCAGGCGGAGTCCAGCATGATCTACAGAGTGAGTTCCAGGACAGCCAAGGCTACACAGAAAAATTCTGCCTCAAAAAACCAAAATAAATAAATTAAATAAATAAACAAAACCACAGAGAAATGATAAAGAAAATATTACAAAATTATAGCACTAGCATTTTCTCCTCCATTTTCTGAAAACACACAAGTTTGCAGATGAGAGAGAAGCTGACTAACGGCACTTATGAGCATCTGAGTTCAGGGGGCACACTTCCAATTTCAGGATATCAGGTAACTCTGCCACCTCTGATTATTAGTAGTTACCAAAAGGAACAAAGGTTTAGAGGCAGAAGTCTCCCAATCAGAGTTTGAGCATCTAGAAGAATAAGAGAGTTGTCATTATTACTGAATATTTCTATTGCATAGAAAATGCCCCAATATCTCATTACAGTAGTAGAGTTTAAAACACTTGAACATTAGTGCTCCTTTACTACAGTGTGGAGACAAAAGCCATCTATCTTGTTTGAATAGCTTGGAAACACAGGAAAAGCAACTGTCTGTGGTTGACTGGTGAACCGAAATAAAGCACTCATCACACAACTTGTGTAGTCTTCTAAAGATCTCAAAAATACGAGGTTTGGAGAGTAGCTAGATTAGTCACTGAGCTCTAGTTGCCAGTTACATGTCCACAGTAACCTCATGACCCTCACCAAGCTTGGCAGGTTTTGCTCTTAACTGATTCAAATTGGGTGTCCCTGGGGAGCCATTATACCTGCCCCTCTCCTCCCCTCCCCTCCCCTCCTCTTGAGATAGGGTCTCACTATGCAGCCTATCTTACTCTCATAAGATAAATATGCATTATAAATTTCCTGGTGTTTCAAAACCTCAAGCATAATTTATCCCACCCTTCGAGATAGGCCCTTACATAGCCCAGGCGGGCCTTGGACTCTCTATATAGCCAATGATAATACTGCCTCCATCATCTCTGGAGATCAAACCTAGGGCTTCATTTGTACTAGGGAAACACTCTACCAATTGAGCTACCTTCCCAGACCTTCAGTATTTTTTAAAACATGAAAATATCTACCTCTAAATATAGTTACTATAACTAATAAGAATAAATATGCTCCTAGATGTCTTTTGTGATACTGATCGTGGCCGAGAACTATTTGTACCGGAACACTGAAAAACACTTCTTCATGATAATGAACACGTCCATTACCTTTGCCTAGCCATTCCAGCCTTTAGTACTCAGTATTTTTTTCTACAACAAATGACAAACAGGAACAGACCCTACAGCTATACATGATAGTTTCCAGAGGGCCTGAAAATGGAAAAAGGTCAAACCTACCTCTGCTTTATGCTATCTGGAAACTAACTGATGTTTAAAACTATACATATATACCCTTAGCATGAAGATATAGAAAGTGACCAATCAGTAAACCTGCAGTGGTTAAGAATAATAGGGTATTTTAGTCTACCCTCAAACTGAACATCCCCTAGTTCCAGGGGGATGTTCAGGCACCGGGCTCTGTCCATATAGCCCCTCTCATACAAGGTGACCAGAAATCACTTTGGAAATACACAGCCTTTGAAGCACCTCAAATCAGATGACTTTTTCCAAAGTGATCTATGCTGGATGCAAACTATACTGTCCCATTTCTGAGACTGGAGCATAAGAGTACTGCAATTGCTGTTCCATTTATAAACTCCCTCAAAACACACACACACACACACACACACACACACACACACAAACATGCACTCACTTTTCAAGACCCACTTTTTTTTTTTTTTTAAACAGAGTTTCTCTGTAGCCCTGGCTGTCCTGGAACTGCTCTGTAGACCAGGCTGTCCTTGAACTCAGAGATCCACCTCCCTCTGCTTCCCTAGTGCTGGGATTAAAGGCGAAAGCCACCACTGCCTGGCAAGACCCACTATTTTGTAAGTAACTTAAGTGCACGTAAATTAAGTCCAAATTGTACATCTTTTAAACCAGCATATTTTATTCCTGGCCTTCAGCGGTAGAAGGATCCTCACTGTAACCCTGCTCAGCACGCACTTCAACAAGCCACCTTATCCCATGCAAGGCCCAGCTGAGTCCTGCTGTCCAACATTCTGATTACAGAGTGAAGTTTCACAAAGGCCAGCAGCTTCACCACTGCATGAAACACCACTGTCTGCTAATGCAGTAAAAGGCAGGGTGCCAACCACGTGCTGATTCTGTGTTCTCAACTCAACCAATCTTTAGTGGTTCTTACATTAACATTACACATTTTTCCTCCTTCTCCTTTCTCCCCTTCCTTGTTTTTGAGATAGGGTCAAGCTATGTATCTGAGGCTACCTTTGAACTACAATCTTCCTGCCTCAGCTTCTTGGAGCTAGAATTATAGACATGTACTATCACATCCAGTTTAACGCCTTATGTTTAAGGTAAGAAATACCTTTTCTAAAATGCTCTCTAAAGTTGTCAGTGAGGAGAATCAGACTCAAGGGACAGATAGGTATTTAAATAGCCATAAAAACTAACGGAAACCTCTAACAATGGCTTACCAATTTGTGTATGTGTATATCTGTGTGCATGTATGTGTGTGGACATACATGAGGAAGCCAGAGGTTGTTGTGAGGTGTCTTCTTCTGTTGCTTTCCTTTTTTTTTTTTTTTTTTAAAGACAGGTCTCACTGTGCAGCCCTGGCTGGTCTGGAACTCACTAAGTAGAACAGGTGGGCCTCAAACTCACAGAAATCCACATACCTCTGTCTCAAAAATACTGAGGTTAGAGGTGTGCCACCACCTTATTGTTTGAGACAAGGTCTCTCACGGAACCTGGAACTCACCTATTTAGCTAGACTGGCTAGCCGTGAAGTCTCATGAATCTTCCTGCCTACTTCTCCCCAGCGCTGGGATCACAGGCTTACTCAAAACACACACATTCATTCATTCTCTCTCTCTCTCTCTCTCTCTCTCTCTCTCTCTCTCTCTCTCCCCCCCCCCATTCCTCCTCTCTCTCCTTCACCCTTTCCTCCCTCCATCTCTTTTCCTGGAATGTACAACTGGCCACAATCAAACTGCTTTCTGCAGTGAAAGGACTCCTTACTAGGGCTTAAATCTATTACTAGTCAACTTGTTCCAGAAGTGAAATAAAAGTAAAGGAGTTAAGAGTTCATTTTGGGGGCTGGAGAGATAGCTCAGTGGTTAAGAGCACTGGCTGCTCTTCCAGGACACAGGTTCAATTCCCAGCACCCACACAGTGGCTCACAAACATCTACAACTTCAGATCTGACTCCCTCCTCTGGCCTCTGAGGGCACTAGGCGCGCAAATAGTACACAGATGTATATGCAGGCAAAACAGCCATATGCATAAAATAATTTTCTTTAAAAAAGAGTTCAGCCGGGCGGTGGTGGCGCACGCCTTTAATCCCAGCACTCGGGAGGCAGAGGCAGGCGGATCTCTGTGAGTTCGAGGCCAGCCTGGTCTCCAAAGCGAGTTCCAGGAAAGGCGCAAAGCTACACAGAGAAACCCTGTCTCGAAAACCCCCCCCCCCCAAAAAAAAGAGTTCATTTTGGTAGGCTGGGGATATAGCCCAGTTAGTAAAATGCTTGCCTAGCATACATGAAGCCCTATGTTGGATCCATATTACCACATAAACCAGACAGATGCATATCTATAATCCCAGCACCTGGGTAGTAGAAGCCAAAGGACCAGGAATTCAAGGTTATCCTTGGTTACTGAGGGAATTTGAGGCCAAGGTACATGAGACTCTATAGCATCTAACAAATGGAAAAAAAAAAAAAAAGAGCTCATTTTGGTTCATTAATGAATACATAGTACAGTGTTACAGGTAGGCCAGTAAGACATATAAGGTTTCCCAAGTGTTTTGTTTTACTGCCCAATTTGGAAATACAAACACTTGACAGCAATTAGATCTGTATGTCTCTAAATGAAAAATAATTAATTTCAAGTGAATTAGAATGTGCTTAACAATGAGAATTTATAATTATTAACTCTAGCAATAATGCTTAGAAGAAGGAAGGGTATTTTCCAAAGGGAGGCAAGACAAGACCTCGCATGTTGATGCAGGGGGGATAGAGAGCATGTGGTGGATGACAAAGCAGAGGTCAATAACATGTAAGAACAAACAGGCTGGGTTATTCTTTCTTCCTTAGATGAAGTCTTGCTATGTTACCAAGACTGGTCTTTTTAAGGAAAAAAAATTTTTTTTTAAGATTTATAGCTAGGTGGTGGTGGAGCATGTCTTTAATCTCAGCTTTTTGCGGGGCAGAGGTAGGTGGATTTCTGAGTCTGAGGCCAGCCTGGTCTACAGAGAGCCAGGACTACACAGAGAAACCCTGTCTTGAAAAACAAATTTATATTTACTTTATGTGTATGAGTATTTTGTCTGTGTGTATATCTGTGCACCATGTGTATGCAGAGGCCAGAAGAGGGTAGAACTGACATTACAGAGGGCTAACAAGTGAGCCATTTCACCAAGTCAAGGTTGTTCATGAACTTGTAGATTCAAGCAATTCTTCATCTCAACCTCTGAGAAGTTGGGCTGATAGGTGCATGCCACCATGCCCAGCTTCAGACTAGATTATTCTGCTGGATCTAACTGGTTGAAAATTACAGAATGGGGGGCTGGAGAGATGGCTCAGTGGTTAAGAGCACTGACTGCTCTTCCAGATGACCCAAGTTCAATTCTCAGCACCCACATGGCAGTTAGCAACTGCCTGTAACTCCAAGGTCTGACACCCTCAAACAGATACACATATAGGCAAAATAACAATGCACATAAAATAAAAATAAATAAATTATATTTTAAAAAAATTAAAAAAAAATTACAGAATGAGGGAAGGTGGAAGAGCTAACTCAATACAGTTAAGAGCACTTCCTACTCTTGTGGAGGACTCAGGTTAAGTTTCTAGTATCCACATGGTAGCTAACAATCACCTGTAACTCCAGTTCTAGAGGATCCTACACTCTCTCTCTTTTGGCCTCTTCATGCACCAGGCATACGCGTGGTGCACATACATACATTCAAGCATTTACACATACATATAAAAATAAATCTTAGCCCAGCAGTGGTAGCACACGCCTTTAATCCTAGCACTGGGGAGGCAGAGGCAGGTGGATCTCTGTGAGTTCAAGGCCAGCCTGGTCTACAGAGCCAGTTCCAGGACAGCCAGGGCTACACAGAGAGACCCTGTCACAGAAAACAAAATAAATAAATAAAACAAATAAATAAATCTTTTCCCTCAAAAAAAAAATTACAGCATTCACCAATTTTTTGTTTGTTTGTTTGTTTTAAAGACAAGGTCTCTCTGTGTAGCCCTTGCTGTCCTAGAACTTGCTCTGTAGACCAGACTAGCCTGGAACTCAGAGATCTGCCTGCCTCTGCCTCCTGAATGCCGGGATTAAAGGCGTGTGTCACCACTGCCTGGCCCAGAGTCACTGATTTTTAAAGAATATCAGAAAGACACTTTCCTGATATGCCTTCACAGAATCCAGACCTGTAGTATTTAAATAAACAAATAAACTAAATTAAACAAAACACCTGTGCAGCATGTCAATCCAGCACCAAATTCCTCAGAGTAGTATCCTATAACAGAGAACCTTGACAGATATTTTAAAAAACATTTGTATCTACGATTCTACTTGTACAATATTACTTCCTATAAATGCAAACAAAGCCTGGCTATTGGAGATTCTGATTGTTTTGTAAAAGTATTCAGGAGAATTCAATTATTTTGTCATTTGATCACATGGTAAAAGACTGTGCACAACAAAGGCCAAAAAGCCATTAAGAATTCACAACAGGGCTGGAGAGATGGCTCAGAGGTTAAGAGCACTGCTTGTTCTTCCAAAGGTCCTAAGTTCAATTCCCAGCAACCACATGGTGGCTCACAACCATCTGTAATGAGATCTGGTGCCCTCTTCTGGCTTGCAGGGATATGTGCAGACAGAACACCGTAGACATAATAAATAAATAAATCTTAAAAAAAAAAAAAAAAAAAGAATTCACAACAGCAGGGCCAGGCAATGGCTCAGCAGGTAAAGGTACCCGACAACCTGAGTTTGATCTCTGGGATCCACGTGGCAGAAGAAGAGAACCAGTTCCTGCAAGCTGTCCTCTGACTTCAACACACGTGCCCACACATCATTCATACACACACAAGTTATGATAAATAAAATACTTTTTAAGAAAGAATTCCCAGAGCCAGGAGTGGTGGCCCATGCCTTTAATCCCAGCACTCAGGAAGCAGAGGCAAGAAGGTCTCTGTGAGTTTGAGGCCAGCCTGGGCTACAGAGTGAGTTCTAGGACAGCCAGGGCTACACAGAGAAACCCTGTCTCAAACAAACAAACAAACAAACAAACAAGAGAACAAACAAAAAAAGAATTCACAACAGCAGCAGAAGACAGAAATTAGTACCTGGTAAGAGCACAAATCCATTACATTAAAGCCCTCTCTCTACCAAAGAAAGCCTACAGGGCCCACAGAGGACCAAGCCTCTTGCATAGCCCAGGGAAGTGGGCTAACTTCTCAAGCAAAAGGTCTGTCTTTAAGTAAAGGCCTGCTGATCAGAACACTAGTATGAAACTTTTCTAGCTTTTAAGGATTTCAGAACAATCCTAAATCGTTCCAAATTCTGTCATGCTGTGCTTACCTGTGGTGTCAGCAATAATCCATCAACCATTCAGTTCCTTCTAGCCAGCCCACTGATTGTTACATTTCCTGATAGTGTGTCAGTAAAGGTAACAATGACATTTGCTTTGGATGGGAGTCAGGTGTCTTAGCTGGGATTGTAGTAAAGGGCAAGGCCTAGCTAACTGAACATACTGTGTGGCTTCCAATGAAGCAGCTGAGGGAGTTAAACTAGCATTTGTGGCAACTTTAGGGTGTGGTGTAATTAACCACCACCCAAGACAGTTACAACTCTTCAGTTCAGGCTATCCTTCTGCTTTACCGGATCTGATAAAAGGTACTTCCTAAGTCCACTTTATTCCTGGGCACAAAGGTGGTTGCTTTCACAATAGGTGACTGTATACCCCAACTGCTTGTAGGGCTCAAGGCTCAGTCCAAGTTCAGTCATTTGCAGTTCTGGTCTTCGGGGTCATTCCACCACACTCTGTCAGGAAACCCTTTACCACACCATAGACCAGAAAACAGCCTTGTTCTTAGGGTGGTATCAAATCCCAGGAGTGGGATCAAATGCCTGAAGAGTACCAGGGAGCTAGGCCAAATCACTCATTTTATAGTTACAAAACCAAAACCCAAGGTGACAGGATCACTTAGCAGCCCAGCCTTAGAGTGCAGGTGTTGCCACTGTACTTTGTTGTCTTCACTAAAGAGAGATAACGGCAATTTAAATCTTGTAACAATTAAGAAACCTGCCAGCTTTACTTATCCTGATAGAGAGGTACCTCAATCTAGACTAACAATGAGCTGGTTAGACTACAGATTTGTAAAATGCACCAGCCTACTTTTTTTTTTTTTGTAGCTGAGGATCAAACCCAGGGCCTTGTGCTTGCTAGGCAAGCGCTCAACCACTGAGCTAAATCCCCAACCCAGCAGCCTTACTTCTAAAAAGCCAAATTCCTCTTGAATATGGATACTCATGTACAGTTTAACCTATTATTAAGGAGTTCTTATGTGGAAACCCCAAAGGGAAAATAAGTCTCAATTACACAGCAAAATTTTCAGTCCTGATAATAATCTGAAACTGTCAATTTTGCTCTTTATACTTCCTTAGAGATTCCTTGGGGCAGAGGGAGTGGAAAGGGACGAGGTCAAAGAGAAAGTAGGTAGGTGCTCTAGTAAATTTAAATTATCTACAAACAACTGTATTTATGACATAATTGCCACCTACACTTGCCAGATGTTGCCAAACATTATGATAAAAGTTAAACAGCATGATTACTCTGGTTCAGACACCTGGCCAGACCCCAGAAGAATCCCCAGGTCTGAAATACATTGGCAGGTTATCTACCTTTACCAACTAAGTCCACAATACCACTTTTTCCAGTTTGGATTGATTTAATCACATGACTCCACATAACACAGATCAAAAGCAGAACTGCTTATGCTACTGAGATATGTCATGTTTGAGATGAAAGGTCCAACACATCACTTCCCAACCCTCTCATTGCACAGGAAAAGAAATCAAGGCCCACAGAGGGGAAGTGACCTGCCCAAGGCACCACAGACAGTTAACCATAGACACGGGGCAGGCTCAAGGCTCCACCTCCCTCCCAGTCTGCTCTTTTGCCCGCTGCCCCAAACTATAATTTTACTACTTTAAATCATAGTTCTCTGAGAGCCATAAGCCTAAATTATTTCAGGTCTGAAATTCCACTTAGAACCCTGTTGAGATAGATGAGGATCAGCATTCTGCTCTGATATAAGGGTTAGATCTTTCTAAGGAGACTAAAATGTAATTTACAAAATCTCTAAAGTTACATACTATACCATACAGCATAGCAAATTAGACGGGGGTGGGGTGGGGTGGGGTGTCTTTTTTTTTTTTTTTAAAGTATATGTGAGTTTGCCTGCATGTATGTCTGTGCTTGGTACCTAGGGAGGCCAGAAGATGGCATTGAATCCCCTGAAACTGTAGTAATGGATGATTGTTAGTCATCATGTGGGTGCTGAGAACTGAACCTGGGTCCTCTGGAAGAGCAGCCAAGTGCTCTTACTCACTAAGCCATCTTTCTAGCCCCGAAGGTGAGGCCTTTTAAAAAAATGTTCTAGATGAAAATTCCTGAGATTCTACTATCCATATAAGTTGGTGAGAATAATATTACAAAAAGTCATAGCCTTGACCATCATAAAAAATTTCCTACAGCACACACACAAATCCAATCCAAACCTTTTCCTAATTAAAAAAAAATATGTTTTAAATGACATTAAAATTTATATACTTAGCTGGGCGGTGGTGGCGCACGCCTTTAATCCCAGCACTTGGGAGGCAGAGGCAGGTGGATCTCTGTGAGTTCGAGGCCAGCCTGGGCTACCAAGTGAGTTCCAGGAAAGGCGCAACGCTACACAGAGAAACCCTGTCTTGAAAAACAAAAACAAAAACAAAAACAAAATTATATACTTAAAGTGTACAACATGTTTTGATAAACATTATAGGATGAATAATCTAATTATAATTAACAAATCCACTGCTTGACATTTCATCTTGTGTGTATGTGGTAAGAACATTTAATATCTAGTCTCTTAACAATTGTCAAGGACAGGCAAGATGGCTCAGCAGGTAAAGGCACTTGCTGCCAAGCCTGAAAACCTAAGATCAATCTCATGAATTTACACGACAGTAAAAGAGAATCCACAACTGTCCTCTGACCTTCGCATGCATTAATAGGTATGCACACACATATAATTATTTAAAAATGTAATAATGAACAGGAGTTAAAAACAATCAAGAACACAAAATAGTTACTATCTGTAACCACCATGTTATAGAGTAGGCTTCCTGAACAGTCCAGTTCTGATGATCTAAAAAGGGTCTCTGTCATGAGATGCTGAGGATACAGCCACTGCTCACTGCTTTGATGAAAACAGTTACTCCTTTAGTGTACATAAGGAAACACACATTACTGACTAGTATGAGACAACTTACTTCAACAGCAGGAATCATTTTAACCAGCCATAAATTGATGGGTCTCCCAAAGTAAGTTATGACTGTTTCACTAGAAGGAATAAGATGCTCACACAAAAGGAAGATATCAAACACTGACATTTCTTGTGGAAAAATGTCTTACTGGCTGGCTGTGATGGCATATGCCTATGATGATATTTTATTTGTACTGAAATGTGATTTTATTTGTATGTTAAAAAATAAAGTTGCCTGGGGGTCAGAGCTAATAGCAAGCCATAGCAGAAACTGGGCAGTGGTGGTGCACGCCTTTAATCCCAGCTCTTGGGAGGCAGAGCTAGGCGCATCTCTGTGTGTTCAAGGATACAGCCAGCATGGAGACACATGCCTTTAATCTCAATACCAACCATAGAAGACCTGGAGGTTTGTACAGACAGGCAGTGATAAGGCAGTCATGTGGTTGGGTTTACAACCAATGAGAAGGCAGAACAGAAAGTCTATATAAAGACAAACACACAGGAAGTAGGTCTCTTGGCTGAAGAGGATAGCTGCAGCAGTGAAGGGTAAGGCTCTTAGCTCTGACCTCTTGGGCTTTCATCTTTGCATTGGCTCTGTGTTTCTTATTTAATAAGACGGTTACTTCTACATATGCCTGTAATCTCAGCACTTGGAAACTAAAGGTAGGAGAATGGGGAATTCAAATCCAGCTTTGGCAACATAGTGAGTTTGAGCCAGCCTGGCCCAAAGACTTGTCTCCAGGTAGGGGAGCACAGTGGAGATAGTTCAGTGGGTAAAGTGCTCTTGCTGCATAAGCATGAGATCCCCAACATCCATGTAAAAGCCAGGTGTAGCAATCCACTCCTATAACACCAGTACTAGGAAGCAGAGGCAGGTGGATCCTGAGGGCTCACTGCCCAGCCAATCTAGCCAAAGAAGTGAGTTCTAGTTTCAGTGAGAGACTCTGTTTCAAACAATATGCTGGAGAACAATAAAGGGAGACACTTGGTGTTGACATACATGCACGGGCATGTGTGCATACACAGATGAGCACACACACGAATACACACACACACCCCCCACACACACATACTATGCCATCAGATTCCCTAATTTCAACATAGGTTTCTCACATATTTAGACAAAGATAGGTAAGCACAAAAACTGCTTGGAAGACTATGTTGGAACAATCACATCTACAGATGTGTGGCTTTTTTTTTTTTTTTTTTTCCGGTTTTTTGAGACAGGGTTTCTCTGTGTAGCTTTGCGCCTTTCCTGGAACTCACTTGGTAGTCCAGGCTGGCCTCGAACTCACAGAGATCTGCCTGGCTCTGCCTCCCGAGTGCTGGGATTAAAGGCGTGCACCACCACCGCCCGGCTCAGATGTGTGGCTTTTAAATGAAGAAATTAAAGAACAAAGCCAGAGGAACCAGTTGGTATGGATCACCACTGCCTTCTCTAGCTTATCAAGTGGTGGGCAGGAAACAGAAGCAGGAAGGAGTACCCACAGGGAGACAGCAAGTCTCTAAGTTCAAAAAGAAGCCTTTCCAGATACCAAGGAGCAAAATCTGCCCCTGAAGAAAGAAAATGGCTGTTCAAGACAGGGATGGAGGTGGAATACACTTTTCACATTCTCCTGCACAGGCCCAATTTCCTCAGAATCTCTCTTGCTAAGGTTACCATCCTGGGCAGGCTCTGTGTACTCTGGAGGCCATCCAGCCTTATTGCCAACTTCTCTGGGTCCTTGGGCACAGTGAGGCAAGGACACTAAGCTTCCACGCTGTGTTTTGCTTTTCTCCCTCTTGAAAACCGAGAAATACCAACACCTCTCTAAACTTAACTATATATGGAGTTTGAGACCAGCCTGGGATACACCTGAGATTTCTGTCTCAAAAATTAATTTGATTCATTAAGTAGTAAAAAAATAGAGATTTTCAAAGCAAGAGTTATGTAAATGTAATGAAGAACACTTAACAAAGGATACTGATGGTAGCCAAGGATATCATCAGAAAGCAAATAAAACTCAAAAACCTGATTATCCACTCTGTCTTAAACATGGTTACTCCCATCTCTCATGGACAGACAGAGACAGTACAATAGACGGTGCTGCCAAAGAGAGGCTGGAAGGAGGAAGGGAAGAAGAAAATGTGTTTACTTTGTGATGTCTGAGGAAGAGTTTAAGTCGTAAAGATTCTCACCAGACGTCAGTCTCAATTTACACCCCAGGTTTGCACTTCAACCATCTAGAAACATCTTATACAATACACCGTTTTCTTTTTCTTTCTTTCTTTCTTTCTTTCTTTCTTTCTTTCTTTCTTTCTTTCTTTCTTTCTTTCTTTCTTCCTCCTCCTCCTCCTCCTCCTCCTCCTTCTTCTTCTTCTTCTGGTTTAATTTTTTTTTTTTTCAAGACAGAGTTTCTCTATGTAGCCCTGGCTGTCCTGGAACTCGCTCTGTAGACCAGGCTGGCCTCTAATGCAGAGACCAACCTGCTTCTGCCTCTTCTGCCTGCTTCTGAGTGCTGAGATTAAAGGTGTACTCCACTATACCCAGTCACTATCACCATTTTCTGATGCTGCTGAACAATTCAACAAATATCTATTAGTACAATGTAGTGCCTAGCCATTATGCTATGGTTGTTAAAAGGCCAGATTCTGGAGCCAGACCACCAGTGGGCAACCTGTGCCTCAGCAGTCTCATCCATAAAATACAGACAAATAGTAAAACTCTGAAGCACTTAAGGAAATTTAAATGAATGAATGAATAAATAAATATACATACATTAGTGATTTAAAATTTTAAATGAGTACACACACACACACACACACACACTCACGTTAGAGCCATGAGAATCTAATCATAATTTAAAAAAAATAAAAGTTGGACACAGTAGTGCACACCTGTCATCTGTAATCCCACAACTCAGGAGCAAAGAGGTAAGAACTAGAAGCTCAAAGTTATCCTCTGCTACATAGGTAGTTCAAGTCTAACTTAGACCTTAGACTTAAATCTACATGAGACTCTGTCTCAAAAAAAAAAAAAAAGGAGGGGCTAGTAAAATGGCTCAGAGGGTAGAGATGCTCACTACTAGGTCTGGTGACCCTATATAGTGTTAGGAGAGAACCAACCCACAAATCATCTTCTGACCTACACACACACACACACACACACACACACACACACACACACAAATTAAAAAAAAACTAATAATAACAAAACACAATAATAACACAATACCAACCATTACAAAAGAGATCTGACTCCTGCCTTCACAGAGTCTATGATCCACTAAAGAGTCAGAGAAGTCATCCTCACAAACAGAAATCAACAAGCTGCTGTAAGCACTACGAAAGACAGAAAGAGCTGCAGAAGTGTGACAGATGATCTTGTCTTTTGATGGGATGGGTTGGGCTTCAAGGGTGGAGATTTTGTATCAAAAGTTTTCTTGAGTTAACATCCACAGGAAGGAAAGGTAGAATAACCTAGGTAGTGGACAAAGCCTGTGAAGAGGCTAGGAGACTGAAGATAATTTGCTGTGTTTAATGACCTCTAGGACCAGTGTGGCTGGAGAGAGAAAGCAGACAGGGAACAGGAACAGGTAGGGCTAGGAAAGAGAGCAGAAGCTGGAGCATGAGCTTACAGAGTGGGCCATGAAGGCCAGAATTGACTTGACATGTCTAGTTCGTTATTTATTTACGGATGCCACCACAGAAGCAGCAGGCCATATGCTGCTATAACAGCAAAACAGACCTGGAAGGAAAACTCCACTCCTGAATGCTGAAGCAGTCCACACATCAAACACAGATTATTTGTGGACAGATGGTGGGGGTCTTTCCTCGTGTTTTAACTTATACTAACACTACATTAATGTTGCATAGCTGATTTATAGCTGACTATGGGGGCAACATAGCAAAACTTCATGGGAAAGCTTAAAGAGGCCTTCTGGTAAACCCCAACTCAAGGTCTGCTTTCTAAAACCTCATGTCTAAGAGTCTTCTCTGACCAGCCATGTCTCATGTGATCAGAATGACGATTATGCCTATTCTTCTCTTTCAAATCATCCAATCTGTCTCCAGGGTACCTGCACCCATTCTAGGGTAACTTAAACTACAATAGAGAGAAATCTAGAACTCTATAGACCAAGATAAGTCACTGAATCATGACTTCCATTACTCAAGGAGGTTGGCAAGGACTTGTAGGATTTATCAATCTCTTCCAGGCACTCCCTGACTCACTCAGCTTCCTGTTGGCTGGCTCTTTAGTTTCTCTTACTTGCTAGTTCACTTATTTCAACCCCACTCTCAGACCTGACCCTTGTTTTTATCCTACACATGTACAGAAAGAGGCTTGCTATATAGAACCCCCAAAGTTTATAAAACTCCTGCCTTCCAGGAGCTGAGCACCTAGCAGAGGACTCACGTAAGACAATGAAAAAGGATGTTCCACAATGGTGCCTCCTGACAGCTGACTTGGCAACATCACCAATCCCTGCTCAGGGCAATTCCTATCTTCAGAGCCACTCTACCTTCCTAGAGTGCCTAGCTTGTGTCCATCTGACTCCAAAATTTGTGAAGAGCCCTCTCCAAACCAAAATTCAAAAAACCAAAGCCGAGACAGGCAGATCTCTGTGAGTTTGATGCCAGCTTGTTCTACACAGTGGTTCTAGGCCAGCCGAGGGTACATAGTCAGATCTATCTCATAAACATAAAACAAAACCAAACACCAAGGTTTGGGGACAGCCCCCCCCCAGCCTGGCATATGTTTAATAACTTTTGGGGGGTGGTGATTGAATGAAGCAGAAGAAGGTGATGTGGGATGCACTGTGAGTTCTAGGCAGGGCTCTGGGTAGGGCTTTTCCAATTCTCCAGGTATCAGCTTTTGGTTCTTTTTTGTTGTTGTTTTTGTTTTTTTGTTTTTTCCAGACAGAGTTTCTCTGTGTAACAGTCCTAGCTGCTCTGGAACTTGCTCTGTAGACCAAGCTGGCCTTGAACTCACAGAGATCCACCTGCCTCTGCCTCCCAAGTGCTAGGATTAAAGTTGTGAGCCACTACAGCCCAGCTTCAGCTTCTGGTTCTCTTGGGAAAGAACAGTGGGCTGGATGTGAGCACCCATGGCTTAGGAGGATTTCACCTCTCCTTGGGCTTTGCTGTCGTCCTTCTAACCCCAGCCCATCAAACCATGTCCAAAATCCACAGAGAGGCCATAGAGATCTTGATGCCTTTCAACACAGTCACTCCTAATCCTGACCTGCCACACCCTGGTGTCTCCACTTATCTCAAAATATTGCAACATTAGATATTAGTAATTATCTGATTCACTTCAAGGTTTAGGGTAGGGAAAGAATACCAAAGAATTTTTTAAAAACTAAAACATATAATAAAATAAAAAGAAAATGCTGTAGGGACCAAAAGGCTGATTTCTAGCTATAAGCACAAGCTATAGACTCTTAAAGCATCCACCATCTAAACCTAAAGGGTGAACTCTCTTCTCCAACCACAGATCAGATAAGGGACTGAGCTTTACCACACACTAAGAACTCTAGAGATTTCCAAGTACTCAGCCCTCAGAGCAGGAACAGGGCTGGTCTTAGAAGAAACTGTGGTTTGATTCTCTGTTAGTTAAGCAGCAAAACTATAGATAAACGTCTTAATCACTCTGTGTAAGGCAACTGTTTTCTTTGTAAACCCAGACCATGACAACTGGAAAAAGACCTCCAACAGAATTATGGGGAAAGACTGCTGGGTTAAGCCAAGCAAACAGCACCTCTGAGGTGAGAGACTCTTCAAATCTTGGTCTACAACACTTGTATAGTATTTTAACTTCTTTGGTGATGTTATAGATGCTACTATAATGGGAAGAAATTTTAATTTTGGTTAACGTAAAACATACACACATCATGCACATTTGGAAACAGAGTCAACACAAAAATCAAGAAATTGCTGGGGAAGTTCCGTAATTTGAAAGTTTTTTCTCCTTCCATGAAAAGTCAACAACAGGAGCTCTTACATTTGCTCAGGATTTTCAAACGTATCTGAAAATTGTTGCCACCACTCTCCAGAATTTGAGATGAGGAACAAACTGGGTACAGACCTGTGTGCTGACCCTACACTAAGTGATGTGACGCTTCTCAGAGTGCTCTGCAAGGAGCAGTGCTCAGGGAAGGTCCTGTGTTTCCAGAGTCCTCCGGGATGACTGAGTCTTATTTCATGGAAACACACCCACTGACTCACCAGGTCCCTACTCTCCACTCTGCTCTACACGTTCCTCTTATTGACAAACAAAACCAAACCCATTTTTAAACATTTATTTAGTGTGTATAAGTGTGTGTCTGTGCATGCATACATAGAGGTCAGTTTTTGAAGAAAGGTCAGCTTTCAGGAGTTGGTGTTCTTCTAACATGTTGGTTCCAGGGAGCCAACTCAGGTAGTCAGGATTGGTAGCAAGCTAATATTCACTGAGACATCTTGCTGACCCATAAACAAATGGAACAGGCCAGGCAGTGGTGGTGCACCCCTTTAGTCCCAGCACTCGGGAGTCAGAGGCAGGTGGATCTCTGTGAGTTTGAGGCCAGCCTGGTCTACAGAACGAGTTCCAAGACAGTCAAGGCTACACAGAAAAACCCTATCTCAAAAAACCAAAATCAAACAAATAGTTGTATGTACTTATGTATACCCAATATGTGTTTTTTTGGTTTTGTTGTTGTTATTGTTTTTGTTTTTTCAAGACAGGGTTTCTCCGTGTAGTTTTGGTGCCTGTTCTGGATCTTGCTCTGTAGACCAAGCTGGCCTCGAACTCACAGAGATCCACCTGGCTCTGCCTCCCAAGTGCTGGGATCAGAGGCATGCACCACTGCCGCCCGGCTCCCAATATGTTTTTTTAAGACTTATACAATATGCCACAATCAAGTCAGAGTAATTGGCATATCTATCATCTCATGTATCATTTTGAATGTTAGAGACATTCACAATCTGGGGCTGGAGAGATGGCTCAGCGGTTAAGAGCACTGGTTGCTCTTGCAGAGGACCCATGTTGCATTCCCAATACTCACACAGTGAGTCATAGCTGCCTGAAACTCCTGTTCCAGGGACCTAATGCTCTCTTCTGACCTCTACAGGGACCAGGTATACACAAGGCAAACAGACATACATGCAGGCAAAACATACATACAATAAAAGTAAAGATATAAATTTTTAAAAAGAAACATTCAAAATCCTTTCCAACTATTTCAAAATCTTTAATAAATGTATCACTAACTACATTCTATTGTGCTACCAAACTCCTTCTAGTTCCCTAGCTATATATTTTAAAAATACATTTATTTACCTACTCATTTGGGAAGAGGGGCATGTGCCAGGGCACACTGTGGAGGTCAGAGGACAATGTGGAGTAGTAAGTTCTCTCCTTCCACCATGTGGGTTCTGGAGATAAAATTCAGGTCATTAGGCTTGGTAGCCAATGCCTTTACCTAGTAAGCCATCTCACCAGTAACTAACTATATTTTAATTACCTGCCCTCTCTGTCTTCTTCACCTATTCCCTGCCAGCCTCTGGTACTTTTTCCCCCCTGAGATGGGGTCTTAAACTATGTAGCTCAGATTGTCAGTTTTCCTGTTTTAGCCTCCCAAGTTTTGGGATTATAGGCATGTGTCACCATGCCTGGTTTGGTAACCACTATTCTACTATCTGTTTCTATGAGATCAATTTCTTTAGCTTATACATGTGACTAAGAACATATGGCATTTGTCTTTCTATGTCTGGCTTATTTCACTTAACATTATATCCTCCAGTTCCATCCATGTTACCACAAGTGACAGCATTTCATTCTTTTTTATGACCACCATCCATGTTACCACAAGTGACAGGATTTCATTCATTTTCACTACCAGATAACATTCTTTCTTTTTTTAAAAAGTACTTTATTTACTTATTTGTTTATTTATGAATATTTTGCCTGTATGTACATCTGTTTGCCATGTGTGCCTGATGCCTGTGGAGGTCAGAAAAGTGCATCAGATCCTCTGGAATTGGGAGTTACAGATGGTTGTGAGCCACCATGTGGATGCTGGGAATTGAACCTTGCTTCTCTCCATCCCCAACTGGATAACATTCTACTGTGCATACATACCACATTTTCTTTATCGGCACGTCTGCAGATGAACACCTAGACCGATTCCCAACCATGGCTATTGTGAGTAGTGGCTCACTAACTATGGGACACAGCTATGTCCTTGATGCACTGATTTCTAGGAAAGCACATGCTTCACTCTTGTACTTTAAAGGTCCAACTTATTCCCTTCAGAAACACCTTTTGTCCACTTCCCTAAGCTACTTCATTCTTGCTCTGAAGTTCCTGCTTGCATTCTTTAATATCACAAGGATGTTTCACTTGTCAGGGTTTGGGGAGGGAACCTGGAAAGCTAAGTTGTTTTAATTCCCAAGTCTCTTAATAAACAAAAAAAGCAAAAATAAGTGTTGGGTACCTTCTAATAAATATCTATAGGGGACTGAAGAGATGGCTCAGCAGTTAAGAGCACTGGCTGCTCTTCCAGAGGACCCAGATTCATTTCCCAGCACCCATACGATGGCTCACAACTGTCTGAACTCCAGTTCTAGGGACTTAACACTGTCATACAGACATACACGCAGGCAAAACACCAACACACATGAAATAAAAATAAATTATTTAAAAAACTATTATTAAAAAATCTGTACAGACTTCTTGCAGTTCAGTTAAGTATATCTGAATATAAGGCCAGCTATCAGGTAATGCTAATAATAGCAATCTCAACAGTTTGTGCTCAAAAAAGAAGTATCTATGGTTCTTATGTTAACCTGCTTTTTAAAAGTAACAAAAGAAAATGCTGAATAGCTAGTGAGCTAGCTCTACCAGTAACGCGCTTGCCATGCAAAGGCGAGGACTCGCGTTTGGTCCCTAGCATCATGTAAAGAGCCGAGGATTGGGGTGCACACTTATCATCCCAACTCTGGGGAATCAGAGCAGGCAGATCCCTGAGGCTCACTGGCCATCCCGCCTGGCCTAATTAATAAGCTCCAAGTCCGAGTGAAAGACCCTGTCTCAAAACATTAAATTAGGGGCTAGAGAAATGGCTCAGTGGATTAGATTCCTTATTGCTCTTGCAGAAGACCCTAGTTTGTCCCCAGCATCCACATGACAGCTCACAACCATATGTAACTCCAGTTCCAGCGGATGAAATGCCTCTTCTGTTCTTGTTTTGTTTTTGTTGGTTTGTTTTCCTTTTGGGGTTTTTGAGACAGGGTTTCTCTGTGTAGCCCTGGCTGTCCTGGATCTCACTCTGTAGACCAGGCTGGCCTTGAACACAGAGATCCGCCTGCCTCTGCCTCCTGAGTGCTGGGATTAAAGGCATGCACCACCACTGCCCGGCCAAACACCTCTTCTGAACTCTGTAGACTCCTGCACACATATAGTACACATACATACACTCAGGCTTGCACACACGCGCGCGTGCACACACACATATATACAAATAAAATTAGATAAATGAATTAAAAAATCAAATTAACAAACAAAAACAAAAAACCAACCTGAGGAATAACTCCCAGGTTTACCAGAGGCTGGATGACCTTTGGCATCCACATACATTGTCATACACTTGAACATGCCACACAAATACACACAAAGTTGAACAATGAAACACAGTAGAAAAAAAAACCCAGTACTTGGTTCTCTATTATTTCTAGTTCTGCCACTCACTAGCACAATCTATCATTCCCAACTTCTCCATAAATGAGCTGGCAGTGTCGCTGGTCTGGGGTGCTCTGTGACATCACTGGGACATGTAATTGCACTTAGTCTGTCAAGATCAAGACCAGGAAGGCACAGTGATTACCTAAAGACTGCTACCTACTTGGGATTTAAGGTTGTTTTTTTTTTTTTTTAATTTTTCAAGACAGGGTTTCTCTGTGTAATAGTCTAGCTGTCCTGGAACTTTCTCTGTAGACCAGACTGGCCTTGAACTCACAGAGATCTGCCTGCCTCTGCCTCTCAAGTGCTGAGATTAAAGATGTGCACCACCACCGGCCGGCTTAAGACATTTTTTTAAAAGATGCCAGGCTGTGAGCCCAGAGATTTTTTACTTCCTTCATCTGGGCTAGTAGCTGGGAATGGAGCTTTACAAGCTTCCCTGGTGATTCCAGATGATTAATTTGAGCCGAGGCTAGGAAGCATTGCTGCAAGTAACACATCCTTGGTGCAGCTGTGGCCTTCTGTGCAGATGTTTCTCTCATCCCGGCAAGGCCCCTCAGGAGTCACAGGCCATTAATTCGAAGAAATATGATTTACCTTAGTCAACAAGCTCCTCTGGCTGCTCAGCCAGAGATCACTGGAACATCAGGGTCTGGGGATCTGACAGCACTGTTTGTTCAGAAATGTAGGAAGAAAGTCAGTTTCCATGACGAACACTCCAGAGACGTGGACAAACAAGTGCCCCTCATCTGAGATGGGGGAGGGGAGATGATCCACTGAAGAACAATGTGGCTTTGAATTATAATTATAAATTAGTCTGCTAACTAAGAAAATCATGCTGAATACATGAAGACAATCCTGGATCAAGGGTCCTTTTTTGAAGAGTGAAACCTCACACTGAGTGAAGAATGAAATGGACCTGGACTGATCCGCACCATAAAAAAATGAACCTCACTGCTAACACGAAAAGTTTATGAAGAAGATGCCACATTCTCAGGTTGTGCCTACCCAACCAAGCAAGTGTTCTGAAAGCCCCTTTAATTGAATAAAGATATACATTATCATTGAAATCCTTTTAAAGATTATAGACTACTGGGCAGTGGTGGTGGTACACACCTTTAATCCCAGCACTCAGGAGGCAGAGGCAGGCAGACGTCTGTGAGTTCAATGCCAGCCTGGTCTACAAAGTGAGTTCCAGGACAGCCAGAGCTGTTACACAGAGAAATCCTGTGTCAAAAAACCAAAAACCAAATATATGTCAAAGTGGCATCTTTCCCCACCTTAACTCTTGAAATCCACAAGCCATTTGCTTGAAGTTAAAATTGCCCCTTCCTTGCTTCTGCTGGGGCCATATCAATCTGGAAAGTCTGTGCTGCCATCAGGCCATGGTGACGCCTGGGCTCCAGCTGCTGCTGAGGGCTTGTCTAGGTCTGTGTTCCTGCTGCAGCTGGGGTCTGTGGTGATGTCCATGGCCCATGGTGCCACAGGGGATAACAGAAACCATGCGTGTTGAAATTCAAGGGCCATGCTGAGCCAGCCCCGTCCCTCACTGGCCCTGCCCCTTGCTGGACACTGCAGCAGAAGAGCTCCCCTCCATACACCTGAGAGATATGGCCTCACCCCTCACCACGGGAGTGGGAGAGCTGGCCTCAATGGCATGGGCCTAGGAGAGTTGGTTCTGCCCCTTACCTGAAGGGGACTGTCCCAGTGGCTTGGACTGATCAGCTCAGCTACCACCCAGACCCACATCCTGAGCCTTGGGTTGGCCCACCCTAACATCAAACCCACCTATGACCTGCTGGAGTGTGTGAAGGAAATGGTCCTGTGTAACGATAACTGCAAGACCTCCATGACTTGAGGCAATAGCAGGATATCCAAGAGGAGTTTTGGTGAGGGTCCAGTGATGATGGTGTGCCAGAGGCCTTGATCCAGACCAATGACTCCTTGCAATGAACATTTTTTCAGGTGTAGCTGATTGGACAAAGGGGTATACTGCATGACACGCTGCAGCTCCCAATGCCACTAGGATGAATGAAGAGGTATTGGAAAGATAAGAGGAATGAAGTGGTTTTTTGTTGTTTGTTTTGACTTAATTTTGGGGGGTAGCTGATACAGGGGTGAGGGGTGGATATGAAGGGACTGAGAGGTGAGTGGGATTGAGTTACATAATGTGAAATTCCCAAAGAATCAATAAAGAATTATGTTAAAAAATAATAAAAAATAAAATTGCCCCTTGTGCTGGGCAGTGACAGCACAGCCTGCCGTGGTGGCCCACGCCTTTAATCCAGTAGTCCAATCACTCGGAAGGCAGAGACAGATGGATCTCCGAGTCCAAGGCCAGTCTGGTCTACAGAGGGAGTTCCAGGACAGCCAGGGATATACAAAGAAATCCTGTCTAAGATAGATAGATAGATAGATAGATAGATAGATAGATAGATAGATAGATAGGTAGTACGTAGGTAGGTAGGTAGGTAGGCAGCAGGCAGGAAGGCAGGCAGGCAGGCAGACAGATCCCTGCTTTATTGTTCTTAATGAACATGAAAGGGAAATTCAGTCAGTACTTGCTAAGTACCTATACTATAGCGAGTTTGGGTAACACAGCATGCAAAATTCCATAGAGGCAAAAAAAAAAAAAAAAAAAGCAAGGCAGGATTGTCTCTCTGGCTCTAGCACAAATCTATCAGCAAGAAGTCACACCCACAACCCAGAGCACCTTCCTGTCCCCCAGCCCCTATTACACTCTCCTTCTAGGTTCACCTAGGCTCATTTGAGTCCCTCTATGGTCCATGGGTCACCCTTTCCTGTCACTACAGGCCCACTTCCCTGGTGCCAAAACTGCTTGGGAGGTGGGGCCTCTGCAGAGACAGCTCCATCTCGTCAGGGTTTCTGGTGAAGACTTTGGCAGATTTGGTAATAAGGACTTAGTTAAGGGCTTCTAAGACACAAGTTTTCAGTTTTGCTATTTCAGACATATTACCAGGCGAGAAGTTACTGAAAAACACGCACCTGCTAGGATATTATTAGCCCTCAAAGAAATGAGCTTGATCTGCAGAGCTGGCTTTGTGGCCTCTCGATCCTAACCCTCTGGAGCTGGGTCAGGCCACTAAAAACTGCCTGTCTCCTGACAGAGCTTCTCAGATGAAGACAGTATCTCTAGCTTAAGCTGAAGCTCCACACTACAACACAGGGTAGGAGGTCACAGCTCATGTGGGAGGAATATCCACCATCTAAGGAAGCATCTTCCAGCTTAGCAGCAAGCCTACCAGATGGTCCTTCTCCAAAGCCAGAGCCTCAGGCTAACTAGGAGAACTGTTCTGATGAGTTCTAATGTAAGCCCCAGGACCACAAACTTGCAAAGGGTCGGGAGACAGCTCTCCAGAGAAAAGCAAGAGGACCTGGTCCAAAGTTCTTCTTGCCACTCACATATAACCTAGGACAGGTCACCAGACCTCTCTGGCCCCAGCTTCCTAATCTGTTTTTCTAGAGGGTAAGGATTTCAACCTGAGAGGGAAGGATCATAGCTGGGAGGGAGTGGGGGTGGTGGCATATGTCTAAACTTCACTCTCCAAGTCTTGACTGTATTCTCACTGTCACTGAAAGACCAGCACTGTACTCTTGATGGATTGGATCAGATGGCTGAGACTGAATGGAGCTGTCTACACTGTTCCCAGTGCCCCCAGAAGTCTATACAGTTATTCATATATGCTACTACAGCTCAAAATACTTCTAGAACTTTATGGAAACTCCCTTCAAAAACTGTACTCTTGTATCCCCTAAGTGGTAGAAAGTCTTGATGATCTGAGGGTGGGTTTCATTTCAATAAACAAGCAAAAATCTAATCCAAGTGTTTGCAATAAACTGTGATCAAACTAAGTAGTAACAGTTGTGGTCAAAACTGCAGTGTGACTCATGTAGAAGTTCTACTCAGTGAAGACCAGAGGAACTAGGAACTGTTTTAAGTTATGTAAGAATAACTGGCTTAAGAGTAAATATATGTATTTTTAAAAAGATTCCTTTTTGTTTTAGGGTTATTGAAAAGTTATTTGGGTAGAACATAGTGGCCTACATCTGTTATCCCAGCTAGAAAGGCAGAGGCAAAGGATCTCACAAACTAGTTTAGGCCAGCGTAATCTACACCTGGAGATCATGTCTCAAAAACAAAACAAAACAAAAATGTTTACAAGTTATTTTGGTGCTGGGCCTAGCAGTATGTCTTTAATCTCAGCACCCAGGAGGCAGAGGCAAGGGAATCTCTGTGAGTTCAAGGCTAGCCTGGTCTACTTAGTGAGTTCCAGGACAGCCAGAGCTATACAGAGACCCCCGTCTCCAAAAAAGTTATTTTGTTTTAAAGCTACTTAATAATAAATAATTAAACTACATGATTGAAAAGTTATAAATGATATAACCAAAATGCTAAAAAGGGGGGCAGATTTGTATAACATACAAGTTGATCCTGATGAAGTAATTATTTTGAAAGAGACACATTCTTTTTGATAAATAGGTTCAGGTATGTTCGTAGGGAAAAGAAAATAAAGCAAAATAAAACCAAAACCAAACAAAACAAAACAACCCAAACTAATAACTTTATTGTCCGTTGGCATTTCAATCTCCCTAAGAAAACATCTCCATGGACATGCCATGAAAAGAACTGGAGCCTCCAGAAGGACAACTGATCCATCCATTACCTCTTGATTTATGAACAGTCTTTGGGCAAAACTGTAAATGGCCTCCTAACCAAATACAAAGACTCTTATCTGCAGGAGACAGGCTACCATCAAAACTAAAGTCACAGGATTACCCTGAGGAATTGCAGAGCGCTCGTGGGGGCTGCATCTGCTAGAAAGCTGATCTGAAACCACTGCGGAGCAGAGGAAGCTGCAAAGACGCTATTTAAAAGGCCAGCATAAAGCATCTTCTCAGCAACGCTTAGTTACATAGGGGTCATCGAGACTGCCAAAGTTATTTTCATCCTGAAAACATAAGCCAAACATTTTTCATTCAACTTAAAGAAAACAGCTTATTCTAAAATGGCTGTCTTATCAATCTAAAGTTCGTTTTATGCTTTAAAACACATCCAATAGTTGAAGAAATGGCTCAGTAGTTAAGAGCACTGGCTGCTCTCCCAGAAGACCTGGGTTTGATTCCCTGCACTCACATGGCCGCTCACAACTGTCCGTAACTCTAGTTCCAAGAAGACCTAATATGGCCTATTTAGGCATGTGGCACATACATGGTACACAGACATCTATGCAGGTAAAATATGTATACATATAAAATGAAAATAATAAAATCAACAAAACAAACATCCAGCGGTGCTTGAGGTTCAGAAGAGAACTGTAAATCTACACATATAATCACAAATTTCAGTGCTAGGAACTATTCCCAGCAAATAATTAAGCAACTACGATACATGCAAGAGTTTAGCAATGAGGTGGTTCATCACATTATTCATTTTTTATAATAATCAAAATTAAAAACACTCTCATTATCTAAATGGTGAAATTACGGTACATCCATTCAGAAATACTATGTAGACAGTAAGATGTTATAGAATTAAATTTACTGATAAGAAATATCTCTGTGTTTCAGTCTGGGAAGAAAAACGTTATCTATGTAAATTTGTGCACAGAAAAAATGTCAGAAAGAATATCAAGATATTAGATGAATCACCAGGGAAATGCATATCAAAACCACAATGAATTACCACTCATACCCACTAGAAAACTGTAAGAAAAGACAGTAAGTGCCCCCATGTACATTGCAGGTGAGAATGTAAACTAGTGAGGCTGACTTTAGGAAAATCTGGCCATTCATCAAAGGTTAAATATGCAGTTATCACATGATCCAGCAATTCTACACAAGAAAAACTAGCGCCTAGGTGTTCTTAGCAGCATCCAGAGTAGGCCAAAAGTAAAAGTAACCCACGTGACCATCCCCACTGCTAGGATGTGGTGTGTCTACATATGAAAATATCATTCTGCAGCTAAAAGGAATGAAGTACTGTTATGTTCTATATAAGGGAAAAATCAGAATGATGGATCAAAGAAGCTAGTTATAAGACACAAGTATTACATGATTTCATTCGTATGAAATGTGCAAAACGAGCAAATGTATTGAGATAGAAAGTAGGTTAGTATTACCACAGGACAGGAGGTTGAGGTGAGAAAAGGGAGTAACAGCTAATGAGTATGGAGTTTCTTTAGTGACAAAGAAAATGTTGTAAAATTACTTGTGGAAATGGTTGTACAATTCTATCAATACACTAAAAACTACTGTATTAGACTTTTTAATGAGTGAACTATCATTCCACAAAGCTATTGAAAATGTTAATGGAGGTGATGTTTGATTTGTAGTGATTATATAGGGGTTTTAATTTCATCTTGTTCTGTTTAATGCAGGCTTATCTACCCTTTCTACCTTTTCCTCAGTAAAGATGATTATTTTGAGGTTTTTTCTTTTTTAAGATTTGCCATGTTATCATACAGAAAATAGCACACTGGTGCACGTTCACACCGCTGAATAAAGGGCAATACTCCTTTCCTTACAAGACTGGGAAAATGGAAACAACCCCACAAGTCCAGCAAGGCAACTGCTAGGCAACCATGGTTCACTGCTCTTCCAACCCAATCAACCAGGACCCTGTTCCCCAACCTGTGAATGGACACAAATGCTCGAATACTTTTTACATGGATGATGGTTAAAATTTTAATACGAAATGCAAGTAATGGCCTCATGATTATTTGTTTTTAATTTCTTCTTTCCCCATAAGGTAGAGTGCACTCACCCGCCTATCTCTGCAACATGTCACTCTGAGGCAGGCAAGTCTGTGGAATATGGTAAAGCTAAAGCCACAGCACAATCTTCCGCATCCGGGAGACAGAGCCAACCAACACCCTTATTATTCACAGAGTATGATTCACCATCCCTATATTTTAAGTCAGCATCACTCTCTAATCATCTGGCTAGGTGACAGGCTCCAAATTATTTGAAAATAATATGAACTGAATCCATTAAAATGACATTAGGTGTTTCTCTTCTGTATCATTTCTATGGAGGAAATATTTGATTATAAAACACACAACATATTAAAATTACAGATGATTTTAGATTTCAAAAGCAAGGAGAATTTCAATGAAAATTAAATAGACATTCAATGATTCTTCAACCTGAAAATGGTGTAGAAAACCTGAAGTAAGCAAGTAACTATCTCTCCTAGATCCATGAAGGTGGAACTATGCCACCAGACAGCGTGAAGAAACTTTTGTGTCTCACTGATTCCTAGTCAGGATCATGCTCTATCTTTGAACTTAAAAAAAAAAATTATTTTTATTATAGACATGTATATAAATGTTTGCCAACATGTATGTATATGTGAACTACACACATGCCTGATGTCTGCAGAGGTTAGAAGAGGATGCTGAATCCCATAAAACTGGAATTACAGACTGTCCTTAGCCTCCATGTAGGTGCTGGGAATCAAACCCAGGTCCTCTGTAAGAGCAGTAAATTCTCTTTTTCTTTCTTTTTTAAAATAATTTATTTTTATTTTATGTACATTGGTGTTTGCCTGCATGCATGTCTGTCTGTGTGAGGGTGTCGGATCCTCTGGAACTGGAGTTACAATTGTGAGCTGCCATGTGGGTGCTGGCAATTGAACTTGGGTCCTCTGGAAGAGCAGCCAGTGCTCTTAACCGCTGGCGTGAGCCATCTCTCCAGCCCATAAATGTTCTTTCTTTAGAGAAAGTCTCACATACAGTTTCTCTACTGTTCTGAAACACTATCTTGCTGAAGAAAGCTGAGTGGGCAGCTGAATTAATGAAACATACATGTGCGCACAACTACAGTTTAAGTTCACGATCAACTATCCTGATAACATCAGCAATGAAGCATCTACTCATAGCCACAGAATAAACAGCTTCATGTCTCCTCCTAGGGTAACTCATGCAGGTGATGGCCATCACAGGAAATGATAAACAAGGCCATTTCTGGTTGAGATTTCTCTCTCAGAGGCACACTGTGTTTCTTACACATATGGTCCTTGGTTCTCAAATGTTTTTTGTTTTTTTTTTCTTAGCCCCCATCAAACCAAATACTGACTAAATAAACTTAATGTATCTTAGCTGAGCTAATTTTTTTGGTGTCACATGGTGCCAATGTTTTGAATATAACTGAGTGAAGTGGCACCCATGTAAAATTAGCCAACATTAGATATAAGATAAAGGTCTAGGAAGAAAGGGAAAACTCTAGAATGTGACTAAGCACATTCTGGATTGGCAAAGGCAGCCTCCAGGACTTACTAATAAGGATGTTACTGCATTTTGGATCTTGTAGCCTAGCCCCTCAACCAATAATGAGTCAGTGTCTGGCTCAGGAAAAAACACACTCTGAAAAAAAATCACAGCATTGCCTCCAATGTACCAGCTACTTCATCAGTCAAAACAAAACACCCCCCCCCTCCACACACACACACAAATCCCTGCCAAGGCATAGTACTACACTTAAAATGATGCAAAGTAAAAGGCACTCTGGGTAGGGAGATAAAGAGAACACACATTCACTATCTATTATGTGCAAGGTACCTTCCTTCCCAAGCACTCGCTGTCCCCATTTCACACATCAGGAAACGAAGTCACTAAAAAGAAAAATAACTTGCCCGAGGATACAGCTAGCAAGTTATCAGTTAGAACTCAGGTCTGTCTGACTTAACAGCTGCTGTATTCTGCCCTAAGTCATTGCTGCCTACTCTAAGTACAAATTCTGCTCTAACTTCAAATTTTAAAATTCTAATTCTTACAATGTTTGGAGTTGAAATCTTTTATTAGAAGAAAATTCCGAAAGTGAAATTCTACCTTTCATCTTAAAAAGTTACAGTAAAGCCACCTTTGATAAGGGTCTAGAATCTTTTCCATGACAAGTTTGGATTTTTAGGCACAACTTGAAAATATTGACATGCACTAAAACTAAAGCTAAATAGTTATTTCTGGCTCCTTACCCTATATTGCTGGATGACAAAAACACTAAAATCTAGCGAAGGAAGAGTCAATGCAAAGCTGTGGGGAAGGAAACCATATACACCTCGGCTGTGAAAATATGAAATGATCGATTTCCACATCAAACATTCAATCATTGTGTTTATACACTCTGTTTGTGAGCAGATACCAGGCAGCAATCAATCAACCCAAGGTGAAGTGTTCAAGTTCAAAACCTGGTTCTAGTTGTGAAAAGTAGATCTTTTCTTTTTAATTAGGAGAGAAAAAAACAAAACAAAACAAAACCCCCCCAAAACACCTTGGGTCTGTCATTACGAAAACGCATATAAATTTTCCTTTGGGGTAAAAAAAACCTTGAATTTGAAAAAGTCAACCTTCTTTAACACTTCAGTAGTTTCTAAATTCTAATTTCTTGTTACTCCGGGAGCACAATTATTTACCTACAAGGCCTAAGAGTTCAAAGAGTTCGCCAGAGTTAACAAGGCGGCTGGCCCGCGGGTCTCCACACATCAGTCCTCCACTAGGACACCTGGTACATGATAAGCCCTATTAAAGGGAACACGGTACCTTCAAAGAGGTCATTAAACAGGACCAGTACAAATGTGCCATGCCTACATCCTGAACAGTGCGTTTTTCTTTTTAAAAAAAAATTTAAGCCCTCGGTTCTTCCAACTAGAAGATGAAAATAACCATGTCCGCCCACAAAATGTCCTCTTTAGCCAAAGTGTCCAAACCCTAAATGGATAAAGAGTTAAATAAATATAAACCGGGACCATTCTTCTTCCCCAGAAAACAAGATGAGACGTTTCTGACGGCCCCACACGTGAGACAGCTTTAAGTTTTGAAGTGACTTCAACTCTGGCCCACTCATCGGGTCTTTAAAAGGGTCCAATGCCCACAGCTTACTAGCAAACCAAAGCACTGGCAGGAAGCCCCCTGCCTCCGAATACAAAGAAACCTTCGGGACAGGTAAGTAGAACCCAGCGGCTGGGTAAAAGACGCCGTACCCAATTCCCAGCTGCATTCCTTTCGCAAAGTCGCATTTTTAAAAACTTTGGAGCAAGGATTCCCAACTCCAGTCACCACCCGCTTCGCCCGGCTTCGGGTGTCCTTCCGCGGCCACCGCGGCCGAGCCGGCGCCCACCTGTGGAGACGGCGGGGCAGGTGGGCAGCGCGCCCGGGGCTCGGGCCTTCGGGAGACAGCTCCGATCGCGCGCGTCCCGGGCCCTGGAGCCGCTGCCCGCCTGGGCCGCGCTGGCCGCGAAGGTGCCTCGGGAGGAGGACGCTTGTGAATGACCGCCAAGCCTCCCGCTGCCGCCTCAGCGGCGGCGCCCGGCCTCCCGCCGCTGTCGCTGCCGCCGCCGCCGCCGCCGCCTCGGCCCGGCTCGGACGCCAGCCACGGCGGCCGCGCCGCTCTCCTCCGGCCACCAGCCCGCCCGTCCCCGCGCCGCACTCCCCTGGTCACTCACCCCGGGGCCGGGCGGCGGTAGCAGCAGCGCCAGCAGGAGCAACAGCCACCGGGCCGGCATGGCGGGGACGCGGCCCTGGCTCCGGGCTCCACCGGCCGATACTGGGGACGGAGGGGACAGAGGGCTGGGCGGGGGTGCCGCGACGACAGCGCGGCACCGGCGGAGGATCGGTGGACACGGAGCTGACTGGGCGGCGGCGACACCCCCATTCCCGGCCCTATAAGTGCCTTGTGCCGCGGCTTCTTCCGGTCGGGGCGGGCTAAAGGGCGGTCCGGAGGGCGGAGCCCGTAGAAGGCGGGGTCACTGTCTGGATGGGGCGGAGCCTACGCTGGTTTTGGGGGCGTGGTGATCGTGAGAGGGCGGGTTAGACCGAGGCCAAGGCCGGGCTAGCTTGGGGCTGCCTTCTGCCCTTGGGTGCTAGAGGCCGAGACGAACTCTGGGCTTTCGGTATTTGTTGGCGCTGTGCTTTCGGAGAGATAAACTTGTCCGCAGGCCAAGGAAAAATGACATCTGCCACCCCACCGGAGGCCCCACTCGTCTGACGAAGGACCTACGGCATGAGGCTTGCTCTGGAAGAAGAGGATGCCCAACAACTCTCCATGCTGCCAGCAACCACTTACTAGGGTTGCCTAGGCGACCTCTGGAACAAGGGTTTCAGCGGCTGGCGGCCCTGAGCTGCCGCCTCAGAGTTCACTGTGGAGGGTCCTCCAGCTGTGCCTCATCCAGTCCTAAGGCCCCTTTCTTGCCTTGCCTTGCCCTCAGGAATTCCCCCAATTCATGTCCCGCAGCCATCCGTTCCCCACGGTATGAACCGCAGCCAAGTCATTCACCAAAAATTATAAGAAGGAAATCATGTGGCTCCTTGTGCATGTGTGTTTACGTGACCTTTGTAGATGTGGCCTGGTGAAGCTTGAGATGACATGTGTCACAACTCTTTGGAGGGTGTGGGTGGGCTGAGGACTCCAAGGTCTATTTAAGGTTTGTGGGTTATTAACCAGAATTAATGAGACCAACAAGTTGTTTCGTCACTGGGTCCCAAGCTGCCCTCCACTGAGCTGGAAGAGGGAGGAGAGAACTTGTTTATAATAAGAAAAACTAACATTTGGAGCACAAGGAAAAAGTAGATTACTTATTATTCTAGTAGAAAAAAGGAGTTGCTGGGGGTATTACCTCAGTTGGCAGTCTTGTGTAGCATACATGAGGCCCTGGGCTCCATCTCCAGCCCTCTAAAAACTGGGTGTGTTGGCCTAGACCTGTAATCCCAGCACTCTGGAAGAGGATTGGAAGTTCAAAGTAATCCTTGGCTCTCTAGTGAAGACCAGCCTGGGCTACATGGGGCCACGAAGGGAGGGAAGCAGGGACAAATTTTCTCATTTTTTTCCTGTCTTGCTGCTTTGACAGCACGTGGTAAATTTCAGGTTTTTTGAGGGAAAATGTAATCCTAGGGAAAAAAAAAACAGCAAAGTAGTGTATGTGTGCTGTTTATGGGGGGGGGGGGCTAAGTGTTCAGTCTGTGTGTGCTTTGGGTCAACTCTATCCAACTATAACAGAACTGTCCCTAGGAAAACCAAATCCTGTGGTAAGAGTTCCTAGTCTTACCTCCACCCCCAACCTGAGGCAATTCCCATCATACTGCAGAATGCAGAAAGCTTGAGAGGGGGAATCCTGGCCATTTTGAAAGCAGCAGACACAATTTGAAGTGTTACCCACAGGTCTCAATGCAAATAAGTTTGGGGTTTGGGATTGGCAGAGAGTATAGGGGGCCAGAAGTTCCAACCCTCCTGAGCATGGTGGTCCAGGTAGCCACGGAGCACCCAGAGCCCTGAATTGGGGAGGAACACTTCAATGACTGATGACATGTCTAGACTGCAAGCTGACAACAAGATCTGTAAGACCATGTCATGTGCTTGAGGTTTCAAATAAAGGAGCTTGGAGCCAGTGAGAATGGTTCACACTCAGCAGATAAAAATGTACAAGCCTGACAAGCTGAGTTCAGTGACCCATAACTATTAGGGAAATGAGAGATGGCCCTTCTGAAAGTTGTCTTCTGACCTCTACGTGCACATTGTGGCACATTCGAACCCACACTCAGACTCACACATGACACAGTAATAAACCTTTTTTTAAAGTTTTTTTTTTTTTTTTAAGCTTGATTGAAAAAACACTGCTTTGGGGCTAGAAAAATGGTTTAGCAGTTATGCACAGTACTGCTTTCCCAGAGGACTCAAGTTCAAGTCCCATCACCCATATCAGACCACTCTAGGGGCATCTGACACCCCTGGCCTCTGTGGGCATCTACACTCATGTACACACAGACACACAAATTTTGAAAAAACAAAAGACTGCCTTCATAGTCCTTCTCCTGTGCATTTCTTCCAACATAATAAATCTAGGGATAGAGCTGGGATGATGGAACAGAACTGTTATGCCAGCATTTAGGAGGGAGAGGCAAGAGGATTAGGAGTTCAAGGCCAACCTCAACTGTACAGTGAGTTTGAGGCCAGCCTGGGCTATGTGAAACACTACCTCAAAATACAAAGGGCTGGGGAAAGGTCTAGGAGCTGGGAGCAGAACTTGCTGTACTGGAACTCTTTGACAATTCAAAATGTCACAGTGACCCTGTAAAGGTAGCAGATGGAACACAAAAAGGAAGGGTGACCTTAATCTGACTCATAAATCATCTTTAAAGATTCCGAAACAAACAGAAATCACCCAAGGACCAGGAGCCAGGCAGGAATATTCATCTCCTGTTGAGGTGACCAAATCCCTCGGCTTTGATTGCTCTGCTACACGTTCTCTCGAAATCTCTGCACCACTGAATTGTTCTTAGGCTTAACCAGCCTACATGCTTGACTGGCAATTCAGATTGACAAGTGCTGGGGTTTTATTTATGGTCAAGTTGCCAGAATCTTGCTCCACAGTCACATGCAGCCCAAAACAACTTTTTACTTATGTTAAATCAAAAGCAGGCATCGCTGATAAATATAAAAACTGAAATATTTTAGGGCTTCTCTGAAATAGACCTGCCCATCTCAGGTCCAGAAAATAGACAGTGAACAATCTTTCTGGAGTCTTATTAAATAATCCCCATTTTTAAAGGTCAAAATGAGATGGGTCAGCAGGTAAAGGTACTTGGCTGTCAAGCCTGACCACCAGACTTCAATCCCCAGAATCCATCCACGTGGTGGGAAGGAAAAACTGACTCCCAAAAGTTGTCCTCTCACCTCCATATGCACACTTTGGCATGCATGCCCACACAAGGACACACACACACACACACACACACACACACACACACACACACACAAATAAATAAACATAATTAAATTTTTTTAAAGGTTAAGGTTATAGTCTTAATGCAAAAATAGGCCACCACAGATAAATATACAACACACACACACACACACACACACACACACACACATTTGCACACAGTAGATTGAACAAAGGTTGACAGAATGTCTGGGGAGGCGAGAGGAAATGAATTAAACAATATTAATTTTATTTTTCTTGGAGAGTTTTTAAAAAATCTATTTCCAACTCCTTTTGTGATTCCTTCCTTACTGATTCAGCATATGTAGGGCAGAGTTTAGAAATCTGTGTATTTTACACTTTGCACAGATGAATGGAGGCAGCAGAGACTGGGGCCAGCTCACTACGGATAGCCCGTGTTAAAAACACACTGGCAGAGAATCCTTATAGTGTTTATTTTAGCAAATGCTGCCCTCTAGAGGAAGAAGTTATGACTTAGATTTGCAGGAATTTTTGTTTTTTGTTTTACTTTTTTTTTTTTTTTCTTTTTTTTGAGACAGGGTTTCTCTGTGTAGCCCTGGGTGTCCTAGAAATAGCTCTTTAGACCAGGCTGGACTCAAACTCACAGAGATAGACCTGCCTCTGCCACCCAAGTGCTGAGATGAAAGGCATGTGCCGCCGCCGCCGCCGCCTGGCCCAAATCAATTTTTTAAAAGCAACCTCCAAGCTGTTGTCTCGACAGTCTTGAATTTACAGTACTTGTGGGGTAGCAATGGGTTAAATGAAATGATGTAACAATCAAAAGATGTGCCTCCTTCCTATTGTGGGGTTTAAGGAAAATTAAAAGCTGCTGTTGCTGGGTGTGGCTCGGTCTAGTGACTCTTCTTCTAAGATAACAGGATTGAAAAAGCAGTGCGGATTGTTCTAAGCACTGTTATTTACAGATTGATATCCAGTATCCAATCCTGTCACTGCTGTTTGTACTTTCTTAGATTGCAAAAGCTTGCTCTCACTCCTGCTCACTCCTGCCCACTTTCTCGGGCCACCCCCCCTTTCTTCTGTGCTGGGGATCAATCCCTAAGAGTATGCCAGGCAAATACTCTACCACTGAGCTACCTGCTGGGCACAGGAGTGCTAAGTCTCATCAATGCTGCTTCTTATTGTTTGCTGTTATTTGGAAATGTGCACACACCTGCCTGTAGGGTCATCTTGTGCAACAGTTCTATCAGTTAGGTATTAAGTAGAAGCATTTTATTGAGGATACAATAAGCCTGGGCATGGTGGCACATGCCTGTAATCCCATCATTTGTATGGCTGAGACAGGGGGACTGCTGAGAGTTTGAGGCCAACCTTGACTACATAGATAAGTTCAAGGTCAGCCTGGGCCACAGAGCAAAACTGTCTCAAAGACAAGCAAATACCAGAAGATACATTAAAACCTAGAAAGGCCAACAGCCCAGTAAGTAATACAACTAGAAAAAGGCAGAACCTAGTTAGGACCCACGGATCAGCAAGGGTTGGTGGCTCATACCTATAACCCCAACACTCGGAGGGTGAGACAGGAGGATCAGGATTCCAGCTATCCTCAAGCACATTACAAGTTAAGAGGCCACTTTGGGCCATATGAAACGCTACTTCAAAAACAACCAACCAAACTGGGAATAGTGACATAGGCCTTTAATACCAGCACTCAAGAGCAGAAGTAAGAGGATCTCTGTGAGTTCAAGGCCAGTGTGGTCTACAGAGTGAGTTCTAGAACAGCCAGAGCTACATCATGAAATCTGTCTGAAAAAAAAAAAAATCAGAAAATATAACAAGAATTAACCAAACAAAGAAAACCTAAAATCAAACAAGAACTCAGATATTTACTTAACTTCAGAGCCTTGTTTAGTTATGATGATGGAAGTTATGCCCAGTTCCACTCGTACCTAGTTGCTATTCTTTTTGTTATTGTTTTGTTTGTTTTTTTGAGACAGGGTTTCTCTGTGTAACAGTCTTAGCTGTCCCGGAACTAGCTCTGTAGACCAGGCTGGCCTCAAACCCACAGAGATCTGCCTGCCTCTGACTCCCGAGTGCTGAGCTTAAAGGTATGCACCACTGCCCAGCCTTGTTTTTTTAGTTGTATTTATTTATGGGGAGGTGTGCATGCCTCTTGTGGATAGCAGAGGATAACTGGCCTGAGTCAGTTCCCTCCTTCTACCTTGTGAGTTCTGGGGACTGAACTCAGGTCACCAGACTTGGCAGCAAGCACCTTTACCTGATGAACCACCTCACTGGCTGCTATTCGTGCCCCATGCCCTTAGTCTTATGGCAATGTCCTGTTATGTGTGCTGTAACTGTAGTTAGAAGACAGTGGCCCAAGCTGGCAGTTCCTGGAATATCAACCATATTCCCTCTATATTTGGGAAGATTGCCTTCAGAAGCCCATAATCTAAAGACACCAAAATCCCATTCCAATCCCTTCTATATTAATAAAGTGGCATCACATTTGCACGAGCTATGCATAGCCTCCTGATAGCCTCCTATATACTTGAAGACCTACGTTATACCTATGTAACCTGTGATACCTACTGCACAGTATGGGGCATTGTTTGGGAAAACCATGAAAAAAATAGCCTGTATATGTTCAACACAGGTGAATTTAAAAACCCAAATAATTCTGATCTGTGGTTATGGAACCACAGATGTGGAACCCACTGATACCGAAAGCAACCTGCACTAAGAGCAGATACAAGTTTGCACAAACAAGTGGGGACTATGAGCTTTGTCTGAAACCGTAGTCCAAGTCTGCCCATCTCCTCTTGGAGCTGTGCAAAAGATTGTAAAAAGATAGCAGCCAGCTGGCTGGGGATGTCAGCCGAGCCCGGCTTCCTCTAGGGGGGTAGCTTAGGCTCATCCTAACTGGTTATTTGCTCACTTGCTTCTGAGCTGTTGTGTTCACACCCGTTTGTGCCAAGGCTATGATGCCATGGCACAGAACTATACCGTATTAGTGGCCTCGGGTCCAACACAGTGCTAGGACGGAGTGACCATCCTCCCAAACATCTCCATTTCCTCACTGCCCTGTCCTTCTAATCCCCTGATATCTCGCCTAATTCTGTAGAACGTTTTGGAAACTTCTTTTGGATAGTTCATAAACATCCTTCCTCTAGTAAAATCTCTGCAGAGGTCTGCTTTCATACTGTTTTCCTGTGGGCCACTGTTTCGTTCCAGGCTGTTTAAAGGGTTTGAACATTTCCTTTTCAGATATGGCCATTTCCTGGCTTCTTCCAGACTCCTGGCTATTTTCCTTCCTTTGAGACTTCGGGCACCCACACACCTAAACACATATACACACACCACTCACCCCCTACCCACGGTATTCCCTCCCCCCCCCACAGATGTACCACATAGTAAAATAATAAATCTTATGAAAAAGACCTAAACCTTAGCTGATTGTTATTGTTTTAGAGTCTCTAGCTGGGGCTGGCCTCAGATTCCATACGTGGCAAAGGATGCTCTTGAACGTCTCTTCCTCCTGTTTCCACCTCCTGAGTGCTGGGATGACAGGCTTGCATTACCTCAGCACATTTATGCAGTGTTGGGAGTGAAACCCAGGACTTCCTTTCATTCATAATTTTCCCAGAATGGAGCAGTCCAAATGTTCACCACCCACGGTAAACAAAAGCTGGTACAGGGCTGAGGAGGGGACTCAATGGGTAAAGCACTGGCTGCTCACATTCGAGGACCTGAGTTCAGATTCCCAGAGCCCACGTAAAGCTAGCCACAATATTACACATCTGTAATTGATGCTCCTGTATCAAGATGGGAGGCTGAGGCAAGAAAATCCTCACAAGCCCATGGCCAGCTAGCCCGTCATACAAAGCAGCAAATGAGAGGCCTTGTCTTAAACAAGATGGAAGATGAGGGATGACACCTGAGGTTGCTCTCTCATTTGTGTGCCACGGCATGCGTTTTTACAAATGTCGTCTCTCTCCCTGTCTGTACCACCCCCTCACACACACACACACAACAAAAAAACAAACAAAAAAAGTGGTTTATCCACTTTGTGAAATACTATTTGGCAATCAAGATGGATGAAATACTGACATAAAGTACAAGATTGTAATCTTGAAAATGTTAAGTAAAGCCAGGTGGTGGAGGAGGAGGAGGTGGAGGAGGAGGAGGTGGCAGCGTCGGTGGTGGCGCACGCCTTTAATCCCAGCACTCAGGAGGCAGAGGCAGGTGGATCTCTGAGTTCAAGGCCAGCCTGGGCTACAAAGCAAGTTCCAGGACAGCCAGAGCTACACAGAGAAACCCTGTCCTGAGGAAAAAAGAAAAGGAGAGAGAGAGAGAGAGAAAGAGAGAAAGAGAGAAAGAGAGAAAGAAAGAAAAAAAGGTCGGCTGGGCGGCGGCAGCGCACACCTTTAATCCCAGCACTCGGGAGGCAGAGGCAGGCGAATCTCTATGAGTTCGAGGCCAGCCTGGTCTACAAAGTGAGTTCCAGGAAAGGCACAAAATTACACAGAGAAACCCTGTCTCGAAAAACCAAAAAAGAAAGAAAAGGTAAAGTAAAAGAAGCCAGTCGTAAAGGTTCCCATTCTTACCATCCTGTTCACAGAGGGCTTAAGTAGATATAGACAGAAGGTAGGCAAGTGGATGCTTAGGGCTGGAGGAGAGGATGAGGAAGTTGAGACATAATGATCAGGGCATAGGGTTTCTTTCTGGGCTAATGAAGACATTCTAAAGTTAATAATGGTAATGATGCCCAACTTCGTTCACATAGCAAAGCCACTGGATTATTCTAAATGGGTAGGTTGTAGCTGTTTTTCAGTGAAGCTACTAGAAATATGTAAATGGTCTACATATACCAGCTAAAAGGCAGACGTGGGGGCTGGAGAGATGGCTTGATGGTTAAGAGAAACGCTGGCTCTTCCAGAGGACCCAGGTTCAATTCCCAGCACCCACTTAGAAACTTACAACTGTCCGTAACTCCAGTTCCAGGGGGTCCAACACCTTCTTCTGGCCTCTGTAGCACTGCAGACAGGTGGTGCACCAGACATACATGTAGGCAAAACCACCACACGCATAAAATAAAATTTATCTTCTTTTTTTTTAAAGGTAGACATGTAAACTAAAACAAACAAAAAACTCTCAAAACTTCAAGACTCAATTATATTTACAGGTATTAAAATTCAAACATAAGTATGTAGGAGGCTAAAAGTCAAAAGACAGAGAAAGACAGGACAGCAGTCCAGGCGTGGCAGCACGCACCTGCAATCCCAGCCCTGGAGAGGCTAACGTAGGAGGTCAACATGGGCTACACAGTGAGTTCAAGACTGGCCTGCGCTACATAACAAAGGCTGGGGGGGCAGGGCAGGACTAGGAAGGTTATGCTGATATCAGATGAGCTAGCTTTGAATTAACAGGGACACTTCACAATGATGAAAGAACCCACTCATGAATAAAACTTAACAATCCTAAATGTGTAAATACCTTAAGTTGAACTTGAAAACAAAGCCAAGGTAGACACAACTGATGGGCAACAATGAAACTAGATTTCAACATTCTCTAGTTTGCTGATAGAAGAGAACCCAGAGGTAGAAGACAGGGTTTTTCAGTCTCTGCACTATCGACATTTTGGGGCCAGGTTTATTTTAAATTTTACTTTCTTTTTAATTGGTCAGATAATCCTGGGACTGCAGCAGAAGCAGTCCTGTGCACTGTAGATGTTCAGTGGTCCCTCTGGTCTCCACCTGTACTCATTTCCTAGGGATGCTATAAGAAGTGCGCAAAACCAGATGTTTAACAATAATAGCAAGATGCCTCAGTGGGTAGAGGTGCTTGCCGCACAAGCCTGAGGACCTCAGTTTGATCCCTGGAACCTGTATCTTTTAGTTTCTGTTCTGTTGCTATGAAGAGACACCATGACCAAGGCAACTCTTAGAAAATAAAGCATTTAATTGGGGTTTGCTTACAGTTTTAGAGGATTAGTAGTTCAAGACCATCATGGCAGGAAGCAGACAGGCATGGCCCTGGAGCAGTAGCTAAGAAGCTAAGAGCTTTATATCCTGATCCACAGATGAAAGGGAGAGTGAGGAGGACACAGAAAGCAGGAGGGAGGAGAGAGGGAGGGAGGGAGAAAAAGAACGCCCAGTTTAGCCTTTTGAAACCTCAGAGTCCCATGTGTCCCCCCCTCCCCACAACACACCTCTTCCAAAAAGGCCACACCTCCCAAACCTTTCCAAACAGTTCCATTAACTGTGGACCAAGCATTCAAACATATGAACCTAGGGGGGCCATTCTCACTCAAACCACCACATCTTATAAAGGGACAAGGAGAGAGCTGACTCCACAAAGGTCTCCTCTGACTTACACACACACTCTATGCCATGGGCACACCCCACACAAACACACACAATCAGACCACCACACACACGCAAACACACATATACACAAATAGTAATACAAACAAGATAAAATTACAAAATAAAATAGAGAGCTGGATATAGTGATACACACCTTTAATCTCAGCGCTTGGGAGTTTGGCTTCATAAAGAATTTGAGACCAGTGTGGGCTATGAGACTTGGGCTCAACAAAACAAAACAAAACAAAACAAAACAAAACAAAAAACAATAGCCATTTCTTTCATAGTTACGCAGGCCAGAAGTCTGAAACAAAAAGGCCAATAATGCCAGGCTCCCTCTGAATCCTCTGGGGAAGACTGTCTTCTGCTTCTTCCAGCTTCTGGACACCCCCATTATCCCTTGGCTTGTAGGAATACCTCTCCAGCATCCTTTGTCCTTAAATGGCTATCTTCTTCTTCTTTTTTTTTTTTTAGATTTATTTATTATGTATACAGTGTTATGTCTGCAGGCCAGAAGAGGGCACCAGATCTCATTACGGATGGTTGTGAGATGGTTGTGAGCCACCATGTGGTTGCTGGGAATTGAACTCAGGACCTCTGGAAGAGCAGTCAGTGCTCTTAACCTCTGAGCCATCTCTCCAGCCCCGTCTATCTTCTTCTTGTGTGTCTCTAGGTCTGAGTTCCTCTCTTCTTACCAGGAGTGTCACACCACATTAGGGACCATTCTAATTTAACTTATGACATCGATAAAGACCCTGAAGTTACGACATTTCTCTCTTCGAGGACACAACTCAGCCCACACCACAATCCTACAGGTGTCAGTGACAGCCTTCCTCTTTGTAAAAAGCCAAACTACCTCCAGACATTGCCAAATGACCCGTAAGTGGCAACATTGCCCCACTGCTGGAGATTCACTCCTGTTGGAGATGTGAATAACACCAGCAATGCCTTGGTCTACAAGCTACTTGTGGAACATTACCCTCAACAGCAACAAATACACAAATACACAAAAACAGACCAAGTGCTGGACAATTAAATAAGTCTGGAAAACGACAGCTGACCTCTAAGAGGGTAGTTCTAAATCCCTGTGTCCTGGTATTCACCTCCGTGTGTGGGCCCCTTCCACATTGCACCAGGGTTGGTCCAAGTGATCAGTCAATTATGGAAAGTGATGGCATGCCCCTTCCAAGGCTGGCCATTTTGCAGCTCTCATTCTTCCTTCCCTCTGTCCATCTCCCAGCCATCTTACTCCAAGGGAAGCAGCAGGCCAGCTTCATGCTACAAGCAGTGCTAGAGAGACCTATGCAGTAAGGAACTAAAGCTGACTGCCCATAGCAGAGTGAGGCTGGAGTAGATAACCCGATCCTAACAAGCCTTCAGAGGAAGAGGGCCATCTGATGGAAACTGCACAAAGGATCCAGAACCAGGACTACCTAACCAAGGCCCTCCAGGTTTCCTATCTGTAGATGCAAATTCGTGTAATAGCCAAATGCCCACTGTAAGTCACTGGTGTGCCCACCTACACCACTGGGAAGGCTAGAAGAGAGCATCATATCCTCTGGAAGTGGAGTTACAGGCAGTTGCCAGCTGTTGACATGGGTGCTGGGAACTCAACTCAACTCATGTGTAACCACTGGGCATCTCTCCAGCCCCTAACTTTTTATGAGGCAGGCTCTCATGTAGCCCAGCCTGGCCTTGAACTCCATAAGTAACTTAGACTGATCTTGAATTTCTGATCCTCCCACCTCCATCATCCAAGTGTTGGTTTTGTGGATGTGTACCACTTTACCCAGCTCATAACACTCTTCTAAATAGCCAATGAGTAAAAGAGAAAAATTGCAACAAAAACTGGAAAATATCTTGAGCCAAATATTAATGAAAACAAAATATAATCTGTGGGATGCCTCTAAAGCAATCCTTAGTGTGAAAAGTATAGTTTTTAATGGGTTGTAGAAAAGAAGAAAGGTCTTTATTAATTTTAAGAAACTAGGCCGGCTGGGCTAGAGAGATGGCTCAGAGGTTAAGAGCACTAGCTGCTCTTCCAGAGGTTCCAAGTTCTATTCCCAGCAACCCCATGTTGGCTTACAACCATCTGTAATGGGATCTGGTGCCCTCTTCTAGCATGCAGGCAGAACATTGTGAACATAATAAATAAATAACTAAAAACAGATAGATAGATAGATAGATAAATAGATATTTTAAAAAATGAAAAAAAGAAAAGAAACAAGGCAGGCATGATGGCACACACATTTAACGCCAGCACTCGGGAGGCAGAGGCAGGTGGATCTTTTGAGTTCGAGACCAGCCTGGTCTACAGAGTGAGTTCCAGGACAGTCAGGACTACATAGAGAAAGACTATCTTGAGAAACCAAAATAAAAATTTAAAAAAAAAGAAAGAAAGAAAAAGGAAAAAAGAAAAAGAAACTAGAAGAGTCAGGAGGTTGGAACATACCTGTTATTGTAACTCTTGAGATAAGAAGTTCAAAAAACAAAGATAATAAAAAGCTGATAATATCAATAAAGCCAAAAATGATAAATCTCCTTGGACGGGTGAGCACACTCCTGATTCCCAGCACTCAGGAGGCTGAGGCAAGATTATGATTCAAGACCAGTTTGGGCTGTCCAAGCAAGATCTTTTCTGAAGAAAAAAAGGTTCAGGTGAGATGACTCAGCCGGCAAAGATCTCTAGAAACTTCCAAGTATCACATCTATCAAAGGACTATTGTGTTTTGTCAAGTAGCTTTTGATTGTATAGACAACATTATTAGTTTAGATTTACACATTGAAGAGCCTTGGCGTGTTCCCAGTTGGGGGTAGGGCTTTTGAATAATGTTGCTATTTACAATTACCTAGGAGCTCTTATGTGCGTACAAGTCTTAGTTTGTCTTGAGTAAATTTTCAGGCATTAATGGATCACATGGCAAGTGGATGTTTATAAAAAATTGTTCAACTCCTTTTCCAAAATGGCTATCCCATTCTGTACTCCCAAACATAAGTAACGGGAGCAAAGCTCTGTCGCTCTGCATCCTCACCAGCTTTGGTATCAATGACGATACACACGCTTTCAACCAAAAACACAATATACGAAATGAAGATTTTAAACGGGGCGTTTAAACCTCAAGTGCTGGGATTATGGATGAGTCATCACGTAGGGCTGTAAGAGGATAGTCAGGAACTGAGGACCAGGAAGGGTTAAATGACCCAATTCATCACAAAATCAGGATTCGTTCTCAGATACCGTCTAAGCTCCTTCTACCGCCCGGGTTCTTTAGGCTCGTTTTCCCACCCTCAGCCTGGCTGCTGGGACAGAATACCTCAAACACATCACGTTTTTACTTGCGTGGGTCAGCTTGCTGCTAAGGGATGCGCTAATTACAGAGCCCCGAACTGAGTTGTAGGGGAGGAAAAAAAAAAAAAATCCGGAAGCCGCGAGCCTGCAGCTCGCAAACTGCCAGTTTCTTCCCAGCTCCATGGTTGGAATGTGACCTTTCTACACTCTGGAGGACTCAGAAAGCAAGACCAATGAGCCGATCGCTCCTGTGCGCATGACAATAAAACTGGGTTCCTATTGGTCACTATCGCAAAAGCCCGCCCAATAACTTCCGGAAGCCTTCTTTAAGTGAAGGTCTCGCGACCATTTCTGCCTCTTAGCGACCGGCAGAGCTCGAAGGTAGTGTGTTCTTTCCGTGGGCCGAGGGGCTGCCCCGTTTGTGGGTGGGCGGGCGGGCGGGCGGCCGGCAGTGATGACACTCCATACAAAGCACGCGTTAGACTGCTGATCCGGGTGATGCGAATCCGAGTCTGAGCCGACTGCCGCGGCCGCGGGGAATGGCGGGCCCGCCAACTTCCATCCCCTCCTCACTCTAACGTTTCTCTTTCAGATCTGCCCAGCGGAAGACAGCGGACAGCGTGGACCTCTCCACCCTTTCCCCAAGCCTCTGAATAAAGTGTTTTGACTCTAAGGCTGGTGTCCGTGTGTCACTGTCCCCGACGCGCTGCCTTTGAGCCCCCGGCGGCCTTCCTCGTGGCGCCGGGGGTTAAGCTGCGGCGCCATAGCAATTGCTAGCGCATAACTGGGGCCGCCTGCCCATCGCGGGCGGCCCTTTTAACTGCTAGGTACAGGTCGAAACCAGCCTGCCACAAGGCTCTTTGGGGTTGAGACAAGGCAGTTTGCAGGCGGCATATGCAGATCTAACGTGGCTTTGGAGTAACCGTGGCGCAAGGGTGTACCTGTTGGGTGATAATTGAGATATGTCTGGCCTATCCAGAATTGGGCCTGGGGGTGTATAATCGCCATCTGTGGCACTTGGGTGTTGAGGCGGCTGAAATCTGGCGGGGGAGGGAGGCAAAGTAGTGGCTAGGCGACACCTCCTAGGGAGTCAAGGTCAGTAGGGGTCAGTGTTTTGACTAGCAAATATGCCAGGGGCTGGTAAAGCCAAATGGTATGCACTAGTACATCAAGAAAACTGGCGTTTGAATAACGGAGACCACCCAGTGATGCTATAGAGAATTTCTGAGACAGGGTCTCACTGTCTATTATAGCCTTGGCTGTCCTTTGCCTTTGGGATTAAAGGTGTGTGCCACCACCGCTCTGCTACAGAATTCTTAATGCTCCCGACAGTAAGAAAACATTCTATTGAAGCTTTAGGCAAGCTAAATTGTCGGGTTAGCTTACTAGTAAACAATTAGAACTAGGGATATAATTTGGACAACGCCAATGACTAAGCCAAGGAACCCTTACACTTGGAAAGAGTGCACAGGCATTGGGGGGGGTCAATGCACAGAGAATTAACTGCATTGTGAGCCCCAGTTAGGGATCACCACATCCCGATTCCACAGTCAGCATGGTTCTAATAGGAACAGTAGGGCCTGCATTGCATCCTAATGAGGCAGCTGAGCCTAATTTCAGATAAGCTGAAACCAGTCAACAGAAAGAAAGCTTAGAGGAGCCAGTCCCAAGGCCAGTTTGCCTAGAAAACAAGATTAGTCCCTCATTTTACCCCTTTACTCTTCCCATAAAGGTAGGCTGATAACACAGTTGCATTCCCACCTCAACATAGCTGTGGTCTAGGAAGGGTGGATATAACCAGCCTGAGGGTCCAAGTGTTCCACTTTTATGGGCTTTTCTATAAATAACAGATGCTTATCTGGTGTTTGACATGAGATGTTTATTTTGTGAAACAATGCGATTGTAAGTCCCCACATACTATATTTTAAGTGCGACGGTACAGTCGTGTAATCTCTTTACACTGTAGTGCTTCTTTCTAGTCTTTCGCCTTCAGTTGCTACTGCACAGAAAAGGAACAGTGAACAAGACATGTGGACTCTGATAGGCAAACTGGCCTATACAATGAGTAATTAGGGCAGTACATTGACTGGAATGATCAAATAATCTGTCATGTTTTAATGGGATGACTAAAATAATCAAAGGTTCAAATATAATTTTTTAATATATTAATTTCTTTAAAGTCATCTTCAGGCAAGGTGCTGTTTAAAAAAAAAAAACACTATTAGCTCTGTCCAGGGACATTAAATTATCAAAAGTTACCCAAGGTAATTCTGATATTGGATGCAGCTTTGAACAAAATTGTATTAGGTCTTCTCAAAGCAAATTAAGCAATTAGAGCCCCAATTTGTAAACTAAACATTCTGACACAATGCACAAACTTAAGTTGGCAACATTAAAGAAAGGTCACAAGTGCACGTGGAAATGTAGTGCTTGACGCTGACTAGGAAGTAAACAGTCCTCCTTTGGCCATCAGAGAAGGGGACTGCCCACAAACCTCCCAAACCAGTTAGATGAATAAGGCCCTCCCATCCCACATGAGGCTTCCTGGAGCACACAGAAAACCAGAAAAGAACAGCTTGGCTCCGGCTTTCTGGCCCCATTCCATCAGTACCAGGGAGGAACAATCAGTCATTGTGTGCAGTGTGTGATATTGTCACATATGCTCATGTCTCCGGGACATTATCAGGATTGGTTAGAAGCAAGGCGATTGTACCTCATTTGGGATAGTTTGATCTCATGGCTTTGCCTGATGTTCACATGAAACCCACTGTCCCCGCCCCAGCTGAAAGTGTGTTTGTGGGTGTGTGTCCTATGGCTACTTGCTTCCAAAATGCACAATTTAATATGAAAAAGAGTTGCTATGCCTATCTACCACCAATGAAATGGCTCACAAAACCACACTCCACACAGGTTACCACAGTGACATTCTTCAAGTGTGGAGGGCTGCAATCATGCGTACAAAGTGTAGAGTGGAAAAATGTTCCATTGTGCACCAGCTGCCTGAGGAAAAGCTTTGGAGGAATCAAGAGGCAAGGAGAAGGCTTCCAGCTGTACAGCTCGATCCAAAAGTACTCTTGTTGCCACAAAACCTGGTAGACTTAAAAAAAAAAAAAAGAAAAGAAAAGCAAGCCACGGTGTTAGTCAACTGTAACTTCTGGCCCCACCACGATGGTTCTTCCAGTCTCCTTTGCCAGTCCAAGCTTTGCAACAGACAACCAGACACCAGTCACCGGGTGCAGGGAACGCCACCTCACAGTGGAATGGGCACCGCAGGCAGAGGGCAGAAGCAGTCCTTTAAGAGACAGTGGCTGTGGACCAGTAAAGGCCAGCCCCACAGCACAGATGGCAGCCACAAATGCCACACCTCAAGCTAGGTCTCATACTGGGAATGTCCCATTTTCACCCATCACAGCTGGTCAGAGGCCTCCACAGGGGGGTCTTTCAGGAGGCAGGAAGTGGAGCGAGGGTCCATGGCCGAGTGCATTATAGGGATATAAACATCATCCATGTTTGGCATGACAAAAACTTTCTGTGGGGAGATATTAAAGAACAGCCACACGTCAGACAACTGCCCTCCTTTCATAATGAAATTTTCCTGTACATCCAAACAAGTTCTACCATACTGTCAGCGTATGTGTATGTCTTCAATTTCATCCCACCTTATTTTCTGAGACAAAAGTCTTTCACTGAACTCAGAGCTAATCAATGTAACAAGACTTGCTGGCCGGCAAGTCCCAGCACTGGGATTTTATGTGGATGCTGGAGTTTTTAATTCAGAGCCTCAGGCTTGTGTAGCAAGAACTTTACTAAGTGGCCAGCTCCTCCACACTTGAACTCAGAAAGCCAAGAGCTACACTACAGCACGAATACAGGAAGAACCTAGTGTGTCTGCTTTGTGGTAAGGGCCCTCAGTTTCAAATGCATACATTAACTACGTAAGAAATGTTTAACAATGTTAATGCAGTATTTAAAAATCATTATGTCCAGGACATATTCCAAGTGAATTCATCCTTTTAAATCGTAGCCCAAATGTAGGCTGGGTTTTCCACATATGAAAAAAAAAATCCTAATATGGTGACTGCCCCAAGGATGATCAGTGGTACACAGTGATTGTTCCTTGCACACTGTTTATAACTGTGTGTGGATTCTGATGATGCCTTTGCTCTTCAGCAACACCCTTAGAGAAACAAGAAAGTACACAGGGCACCACAGCAGGGGCGGCCGGCAGCCTCGGTTTTCCAACCTGTCTCCAATCTCTGTCCTCCCTCTCATTCCTTTGGTCTGTGTATCCCAAGACCCCCCAAAAAAGTGATCCACTTAAATGATAATAAGACTCAGGGATGTAAGAAAAATGGAAAACCTGAAGGCATGAGGTTTTCCCCCTAACTAGGTTTAAAGCATTTTTCCATCTGGTGAAAATAGTAGGCTTTTTATCAGAAACTAGTTATTAGTAGCTTTTAAACAGCAATAATTGTTTTGTTTTGTTTGTTTGCTTGTTTGTTGAGACAGGGTTTCTCTGTGTAACAGCTCTGGCTGTCCTGGAACTCACTTTATAGACCAGGCTGGCCTTGAACTCACAGAGCTCTGCCTGCCTCTGCCTCCCCAGTGCTGCGATCAAAGGCGTGCCCCACCACCGCCCGGCTGACAACAGTAATCATTTTTAAAAAGACAAAAGGGCCGGTAGGATGGTTAAGCAGGTGCAGGGGCTTGCTGTCCAAGTCTGGTGACCTGAGTTGAACCACTGACACTCACGTGGTGGAAAGCGAGACCTGACTGCAGGTTGTCCTCTGCCCTCCACACAAAACTCCAAGTGGGATTCGGGGAGACACCTCATTCAGTAAAGTGCTGTCCCTGCAAGCATGGGGACCGGAATCCGGTCACCAGAACCCAAGCAGAAGTTGGGCAACCCAGTGCTGGGGAGACAGGCAGATCCCTGGGGCTCCTTGGCCAGCCGGTCTAGACTACCTGTCCAGTTCCAGGCCAGTGAGACACTGTTTCAAAATACAAGGTGGGTACCACCTGAGGAATAACAGCTAAGGTTGACCTCTGGCCTCCACAGGCACAAACATCCACCTGCACACACACACACACACACACACATACACACACACACACACACACACCTTAAAATATACCAATGAAAAATAATGAAGTATTCTTCAAGGGAGAAATCATGACTAAGTAAATAAAACATTTGCTAACCCATAAACTTTGTTTTTCTTAAATATTTGAGATGGTCTCTTAAGGCTGTCCTGGAACTTACTCTGTAGACCAATCTAGCCTTGAACTCACAGACATCTGCCAGTGCTGGGATTAAAGGCATGCACCACCATGCCTGGTTTCTATAAAACTTTAGGGCAGTCATGCTTCAAATATTTGATCAAGTGGCTGGGGTGGGATAGGGTAGGGTGGATCAGTGGTCGAATGCTTGCTTTGCATATGAATGGCCCTAGGTTTGAACCCCAGCACCACAAACAAGTAAAACAAAGCAAAAATCTAATCAAAATTTGATAGAAACAGCTCATTCCCAGGGCCTCGGCTATGCTGCTACTGCTACCTTGGGGTCAGAATGCAGGAGGCAGAGTTGGAGGGTGAGCTCTGGCTTAGGAGTTAATTAGGGGAGGCCTCACTGATTTTGGATGTCCAAGACAGTTGTCTCTGGGACACAAGTTTCCTTGAAAGTCAACTGAACAAAGTAAGGCAAATACAACAGAGAGGCAGGGAACATCTTTCCTGGCCCCCAGCTGGGTATTGCTGGCCAGCCCGCTCCTGACTTCACATGGGGCAAAGTCAAATCCTGGAGAGTCTCTGCAGGCTCATTGGTACAGGACACTATCATCATCTTGCCTCTGACCATAGCTGCTATTTTCTTCGGAGTCTAGTTTGTCGGAAAGCTTCAGGGCCTTTGAAACCATAATTAAAACTACATGCACGCCTTTAATCCCAGCACTCGGGAGGCAGAGCCAGGCAGATCTCTGGGAGTTCGAGGCCAGACTGGTCTACAGAGCGAGATCCAGGACAGGCACCAAAACTACACAGAGAAACCCTGTCTGGGAAAACAAAAAACAACAAAAAAAACCCCTACATGCCCAAGTCTGAACACAGGTGTTTTCAACATAAGGATGATGGTGGTGGCTTCTATCCAATTCTCGAAGAGGATGTGGACCCAGATGAAATCCAGATCCTCCATTCCACCCAGTGTTCTTATACTACCTGAAACTCTTGCTCCAGTTTCTTCTCTATCCACTCCGTCACATGAACCAAAGTCACTTCCCTCTCTCCAAGCTTAGGCCGCGCTTTCAGCTCCACGTACGGTGGCTTCCGGAAACCATACCTTTTTGAAGAAAACAGTAACCACATTTGAGAAGCAGAGAAAGGGAGTGGCAAGCACTGGCACCCCAGACCGCTCACTGGCACCACTGACCGACCGCTCACTGGCACAGGGTTCATCACTCAAATGCTCTCCAGCTCCGAACCACCCCATACCTATTCAGGACAGCAAGTGTGAGCTCTGAACGCCTATGTTTGCTGGACAGTTTCGGGGCTCTGATGGATTCTGACCAGTGCTGACAATGGAGGAGGGCCTAGAGATATTGCAGAAAGCCAGGAACTGGGCATTGCCTTTTGGGTTTTGATTACCCTAAAATGGCAATAACTTTTTTCTTTGTTTCTTTCTTTGTTTTTTTTAATATTTATTTATTCATTATGTATACAGTGATCTGCCTGCATGTATGCCTGCAGGCCAGAAGAAGGCATCAGATCTCATTATAGATGGTTGTGAGCCACCATGTGGGTGCTGGGAATTGAACTCAGGACCTCTGGAAGAACAGCCCGTGCTCTTAACCTCTGAGCCATCTCTCCAGCCCTCTTTGTTTTTTTCAAGACAGAGTTTCTCTGTGTAACAGTTCTACCTGTCCTGGAACTCACTTTGTAGACCAGGCTGGCTTTTAACTCAGAGATCTGCCTCCCAAGTGCTGGTATTAAAGGCAGGCACCACCACTGCCCGGCTCTTTGTATTTTTAATAGAAGTAAGATATGCTCAGTACAAAAAACAACATATGTGTGTCTATGTATGTATATATGTATATGTATATACATATTTTTTTTTTTCAAAACTTTTGACAAATACAGTCTCCTCTGAATGCCATCCTTGCGAGATGGCACTCTCCTAAGTATACGCAGCAGAATGTTCGACAGACTGCTCTTTCTCACAGAGTCTTGTTATGGAGGCCAGGCTGGCTGGGAACTCTCAGAATCCTCCTTTGTCTCCTGAGTGCTACAGTCACGGGCGTGTGCTACCTCAAGCTGTCATGTCGTGCTTTTTATGCCTTCCCACCAGAGCAGACTGGCACTCAGATATATTGGCAAAGTGTCCAGACAAGCGGAGTGTGGTGGCACACACTTGTAATCCCAGCACTTAGGAGGCTGAGGCAGGAAGATCCCAGTTTGAAGATCAAAGACCCTGAGTAGAAACAGGGGACAGAGAAGTCTACTCCCTGATGTGATTCTATTCTGTCCTGAGGAAAAATGGCAGTTATCTTTGTCCAGCTTCCCTCACACCAGAGTATGTGCCTCCTCCACCTCAGGAAGTCCGATGGACATGGACATGAGCCACAACTATCTCGTCAGCTGTGAACTAAAGGCTGACAAAGATGATCACTTTAAGGAAGATAATGATGAAAGTGGGCATTAGTCACCATGACAACCATCCATTCAGGGCTGGGCGGAGCACACAGAGGCAATGAATTAGGAAGGCAGGCCACTCAAAGTGACACTGGCAACTGTGAACAGGTCTGTGCCACCAAGTTCCCCTTGGGGGCTTTGAAATGACAGCAGCTGTGGTCTTCAGGCTGAACTGTGGTTCAGGACCTGTGCACATCGGTGGACAGCACCAAGTAGCTGTAGAGGAAGATGCAGAGTCAGAGTCGGAGGAGGAGGAGGAGGAGGAGGAGGAGGAGGAGGAGGAGGAGGAGGACAAACTCTTACGTATGTATACAAAGTGATCTGCCCCTGGAAGTGGGAACAAGGGTCCACAGGAAAAGTGAAACTTGACGAAGATGACGACCGTGATGGAGATGAGGAGGAGGAAGAGGAGGTAACTGAAGAAAAAGCTCCAGGGAGGAATCTGAATGAGATCCTCCAGCCAAACAATGCACAAAAATCAAACCAGAATGGAAAAAAGACAAAACCATCAACACCAAGATCAAGAGGCTAAGAATCCTTCAAAAAACAAGGAAAAACTCCTAAAACACCAAAAGGACCTAGTTCTGAAGAAGACATGAAAGCAAAAATGTGGTTAAGTATAGAAAAAGGTGGATCTTCCCCAAAGTGGAAGGCAAGTTCACCGAGCCTGTGAAGAATGGCTTCCAAATGACTGACCAGGAGCCTCCTCGAGACCCTGGCAGTGGAGAAAGTCTCTTTAAGAAAACGGTTTAAGGGGCTGAAGAGATGGATCAGCAGTTAAGGGCAGTGGCTGCTCTTCTAGAGGACCCGGGTTCAATTCTTAGCACCCACAAGCAGCTCACAGCTGTCTATGACTCCAGTTCCAGGGGACCTGGAACCCTCACACAGACATATATGTAGGCAAAACACTAATGCACATAAAATAAAAATAAATAAATTATTTTTAAAAATGGCTTAAGCTTTGGCTGTTGTGGCCCATGCCTTTAATCCCAGCACTCAGGAGGCAGAAATAGGTGGATCTCTGAGTTCGAGACCAGCCTGGTCTACAGAGTGAATTCCAGGACAGCCAGGGCTACACAGTGAAACCCTGCCTGGAAAAACCAAAAAAAATTAAAAAAAAAATTAAAAGTAAAAAAATAAAAATAGAATGGTTTAAACAGCTTGAAATCTTTCACCTTATTCACTTATGTGGCAGTTGATATCTGGCTGTCCTTCTATAATGAGATTTCCCTACTGTGCTTGACAAATGCTGTCCAGGTTCCATTGCCAAGAATGTGTTACCTAAAATTTCTGTTCAGTTTTCAAGGATGGAACTCTATTCTTTATTTGGTTGTAACTATCAATGGAATGTTATGATTGGACAGTCATAGTGGTGGCCAGACATGGGAATGCTGGGGAGACAAAAATATATGTGTGAGCCGGGCGGTGGTGGCACACACCTTTGATTCCAGCACTTAGGAAGCAGAGGCAGGAGGATCTCCAAGTTTGAGATCAGCCTAATCTACAGAGAGTTCCAGGACAGCCAAGGCTACACAGAGAAAACCTGTCTCAAAAAACAAAACAAAATATAACAACAACAACAACAACAACAAAAGAAATATACATGTGAAATAAACTCAGTATTTTAATAAAGTTTAAAAAGGTCTAGACAAGACATTGAGTGTTATCAAACTATCTAAAACTTTAATCTGTCATTGACAACGTTATAGAAACACTGTAAAAATGTCAAATTGCTATGAATGTTCCTATTATATCTGTTGTGGCTATGTTTTTGTGGTGTGAAGGATGGAACCGAGGGCCCTGAACATGCTGAGCAAGTCTTCTACCATGGATTACCCGCTCTACTAAAACTCAGCAGTTAAGAAATGTATCAATTTGCCGGGTGGTGGTGGCGCACACCTTTAATCCCAGCACTCGGGAGGCAGAGCCAGGCGGATCTCTGTGAGTTCGAGGCCAGCCTGGTCTACAAATGAGTTCCAGGAAAGGCACAAAACTACACAGAGAAACCCTGTCTCGAAAAACCAAAAAAAAAAAGAAAGAAATGTATTTCAGAATAAGCTTTTCAACGTTTGGAACACTGTTCAGTAAGATATTTAGCAGTGTCTATTTCTGGAGTATATGATTGTGGGCTTCTTTTTTTCTTATTTAAAAAAAGTTAACAGTGTGTGTGTGTGTGTGTGTGTGTGTGTGTGTACACAAAGCTATGTGAATGCTGTGACACCTGCGTGTGGAGCTCAGAGGACAACCTGCAGGAGTCAATTCTCTCCTTGCACCTTGTGGGTCCCAAGGATTGAGTTCAAGCTGTCATCTTGTTGCTCCTCGTCTTTCTGACAGTCACTTAAAACAAACAACAACAACAAAACAGTATAGGAACTGGAGAGCACTGACTGCTCTTCCAGAGGACCAAGATTCAATTCCCAGCACCCACATGGTGGCTTACAACTGTCTGTAACTCCAGCTCCAGGGGGATCCAACTGCCTCTTCTGGCCTCCTTGAGCAATATACATACATATACATTCACGTACTTGCACATACACATACAACAAAACAAGTCTTTAATGCTGGGCAGTGGTGGTGCACACCTTTAATCCCAGCACTCAGGAGGCAGAGGCAGACGGATCACTGTGAGTTCAAGGCCAGCCTGGTCTACAGAGAGAGTTCCAGGACAGGCTCCAAAGCTACACAGAGAAACTCTGTCTAGTAAATCAAACCAAACAACCAAACAACAAAAAACGTCTACAAAGTCATTTTTGAGTTTTGCTGGGAAACACCAGCATTGCTATTGCTAACACTCCTACTCAGCCTGCTGCACACCAAGAGGATGTGCAGCACACTGGTCCATGCTATGTTGGATTACAGAGCTGCATTTTCATCAAGAGTGCCATTTACAATGTAGTAAGAGCTCTGAGCTCTTATTCCCTCACCATATACACTATGACTATTTTACAGGACTCAGAATACCAATTTTAAATGGAGATTCACAGACAGAGACACTGGGCCTGTGAATAATTTATTCATCAATTTTAAACTGTGGCTTAGGCACTGTAAACCCCACCCCCAAGCCAACTGCTGAAATCCTGGGGAGTGTGCCAGCCATGGTCTATATCTTCAGCATTCCCCAGGTGGTAGGACCACTCAGAACCTCCGCCTCAGACAGCCTCCTGCCACCAATGCCCAGTGCACACACCAGCCTCCCAACCCAACACCAAGGCCTCACTCACTCACTCGGAGAGTGGCTCCTGACTGCCCGGACTATCTGTCAAGAAAGAGGTTTAGAGGACTAAACCAGTGGTGTGGGTCCAACCCAGGCTAAGCAGAGGTGAGGGCTGGCTACAAAGTGCAGGGATTATTATCAGTGGATGAGTCAAGCTTTAGGGAAAGGAGGACCAAGGACAGAACCTCGAATTCACCCTAACTTTCCCTGACATATGAAGACCATCCGTAAATGTACATGAGACAGTCATTAATGACTGACACTTGAGTCTAATGAAAACAGAGTGAAGTGCTCTTGTCCCAAGGTTAAGTAGGTTGGGACTTTTAGCGTCACATGGTGATGGAGGGCATCACTTAGGGCATCTGCATACCATATGCGGTCGGTCGGGGGTGGTGGAATGTTGACCGCCAAGGTCCCTCGACATTCTTGCACTTCCACGGTTAGCAGCAGGGGTGTATTAGAGACTTCTTCAATCTTCTTTTTGATGAACTCCGTCTCCGTTGCTTTTTGGAAATATTTTGACTTGGTAATTTTATCAACAAACCTCATAATTTTACTTGTTCGATGACCTCCAACATACCTTCAAACAAAGAATGCAAAGGTGTGTTAGCGTGTGTGTGTGTGTGTGTGTGTGTGTGTGTGTGTGTGTGTGTGTGTGTGTCTGAGAACAGCCTGCAGAGGGGAGTTTCGAAGGATCAAATTCAGGCTGTCAGCCTTGGTGGCAAGCATCTTGATCTGCTGAGGCTCTGACTAACACAAGCCTTGTGACTGAACTCACCCTCCCACAGCTGTTCCACTGCAACACTATGCGCACTTTGGACAGGTCACTGTTTGAGGAGGACTGTCCTGTCTGTGTACACAGGACGTTTAGCAGTCTCTTTGGCCTCTGAGGATTACATGGCAAGAACATTCTCCATCAACATAATCAAACACTAGCCCCTGTGGGGGCTAAACTACCCTTGGTTGAGAACTACTACTTTAGAGAAGGTACAAAGGTTAGATGGAACGGAACGTTCTCGCTGCACAGTGGACGTCCGGACAGTCACCCCTCAGAGAAGGAGGCTCCTTTATACCACTCTGAGACTCAGCAGGAGTCCTTGTCCTACTGCGAACCTCCCAGTCTCTAGATAGCCCACAGAAAGCCATCCTGCACGGACAGACAACACAGCAGTGACTAACAGACCATCTTTAGGTGGTGTCACACCCATTTTGAGGGCCGGGCAGCTTATCAAAGGGCTTAGAATTTTCACCTCTTCCTTTAAAGGTTTAGAGATTAAGGGAAAAGGCTGCATCATGTGGATAGGCAGGCAAGCCAAGAAAAGCAGCATTTGCCTAGGGTCCCTGAGTGGTTTCTTGCGATCCTCTGTAGTTTCAGACATCGTGGACAGTGTGTGTAGAGGGCTACGTGCGTGTTTGGGGGTGGGAGCTGCTGAGTCCAGGACCTTGCACATGCTAGATGAGCACTCTGCAACCTCGTTACAGCTCTAGCCCTACACGACAGTTCCAGGAGGTACCAACTGTGCTGTGCAAACATCTGCGCTCTCTTCTCACCTTCCGAGCAATTTCATAGAGAGCAGGTTGCCATTTGCTTACAAGTTTCTGACTCACCTGATGCTGCACTCTAACGTTTCTTCATCTCCTTTTCAATAATTTAAAGGTCCTTACAGAAAGGCACTTGACACACTCTGATCATCACACTGTCCAAGGAACACACACACAGAGCACCCAGATAAAGTTCACAACCCAGAAGAGCAGCTAAGACATCTACAGTCTCAAAATTCAGCAAAGAAATAACCCAAGCAGCTCAGCTCCACAGAACCGCAGCAAGAAGCTGTGGCTGTGGTGCGCACAGGTCGCTTCTCTCTGTGGCCACCAGGGGGAGGTGATGAGCAGTTTGCATCCTCTGAAGACCCAGGATGCAATTCTAGTGACAAGCCTGTCCTTCAAAGTCTCTGATATTTACCCACACTGCAAGATAAAGCCAAAGTCTCTCCTCTTAGGATGTTGATGCTGAAACCTTTTTCTCAGTGTGCAGGAGGAAACTTGGAGAGGAAAGAAAAGACTGGTTGCCTCCTGGCCGCTTCCCTTAACCTCTTGAGCCTCCAGAAGCCCCATCTACTCACCCTTCAGCCCCGGGGAGCAGCTGTTTGTCTCCAGCACTGGGCTCTGGTGCATCATCTTCCTCAGAGGAGCCGGCACTGGAGGATTCTTCATCACTGTCGGCCAGACAGTATACCCTGGGCCTGCAACTGAACAGGGAGAAAGTCAGCGTCGGTGCACGCACGCTCGCACGCACGCACGCACGCACGCACGCACGCGGTCACACACTCAACAGAGAGTCAAGGAAGAACTTCTGTCACATGTTGTCAATGTCACTAAGAAAGAATCCAAGAGTTCCTGGATTGGCTGCTCACTCAGGAAACTTGGGTGTCAAGTCCCCTGACAGGATTGCAGAGGACTTGAGCCCACTGCAGTTGATTTTGAGCATGCACCAAAAAGACAGGTGGTGGAGTGTGATGGAGGACATAAAATGCAGGAGCCACGGGTGGAGAGTGTGAATGAGAAGAATGGATCGTTAGCAGGGGTTACGATGGCAGCTTAATGCTGGGGGCATGACTTGTCCCTTACCACGGATGAGGTGCACAGGCAAGTCCCTTTCTCTGGCTTAATTACCCCTCCAATTAGTTTTGACTGGACTCCTTCCTAGTGAGATTAGATATACTACCCCACCCCTGCTCCATAGCCTGGGGGGAGTGGTCACAGAGAAAGCACAAAGCCACAAGTCTCGGGGACTCAAGAAAGCCCCTGACACGAGAACTCAGGGAATTTTCTAGAACAACACAAATTTAAAGGCCAGGCTTTTCAGTCCCCGTAGAGAGCACTGCCTTTCACTAAACTCTTTAGGGTTCTGGAGGGGTGGGGCTTGAGGGATCACCAGCAGAGCTGTGGGATCAAGGTTCCCTCCTGAGGTACTTTCTGACCTACCAAAGGTGGCTACTTCCTCATGCCATTTCTAGCTGGGCCGTCTCTAGAGCTCAGGGTCTTAGCTGGGCATGAAATGAACGAAGGACAGAACAGTCTCTGAGCACTATTAAGCCACCGATGGTCACTAAACACAGCCTATCTTGCTGACCAGGGCAAACCACTCAGGCAGGGAAGGCAGCGCAGCTTAGATCGGTCTCCCCGCTGCTGCTGTCCTCTTGGACACCTCCTTGTGCCACTACAAGTCCACTGGGGTAATTGTCTCCTGATTAATGGGGGTCAAGGGCAGAGCACATAGCTGTGTGCATGAGACAGCCAGACTGAGCCTCTCACCCTGAAACAGGAGCTGGCTGTAAGAAGATCCCACCAGTGTCCTCCCAGGCAGGGCCCTCGGATCCTGCTCACCCTGGCTCTGAAATGGAGCCAGAGCTGTGCCGACACACTGGACTTCCACATTGAAGGGGATTACCCTGAAGCACCTGCTCCCCATTTTCTGTTATAGGCCTTGCTAGTCCAGAAGTACATCTATGCCCTCACTGCTCACAGAGCTGTTTTGGAGGTCCTGTGGGAAGACCATCCATCCTCAAAGAGCATGCTCTTGGGTTTCAAACTGACATAGCAAATGCGATTCTTAAAAAACTGAACTGGGTTTTTAGGTAAGAAGAGTCAGAAATGTAAATTGCCAGAAATTTCACAACTGTCCTGTTTCTCTGTCAGTTAAACAGCTGTGCTCTCCAGCTCTCGAGCTTCGTGCTGTGAGGTATGGAAGCTGGCCCAACAGCACAGGGCAGGTCCTCATCCACACACAGCACAAAGGGCCGCCTGCAGCATCTGGGATCATAGTGAGACTGCTGAGCCATGGTCCCTCCTGTCCCCACCAACGGGTACCATCTGGCACCTCCATCCCCTGGGTAGAAGATGCCGAAGGGTGAGCGCTGCATTGAGCTCTTGGGTTCCAGGACAAACCCTCTGCAGGACAGAGAGCAAGCTGCATTCTGTGGTTTCATGTGAGTAGTTCAGATAATGCAGCATGGGCTGTAGTGTATCAGATGCTGTGGATTCTGAGTTTGACCAAGTGGCACCTCCATCATCCAAAATGGGAGCTGCATCATGTGGAACCCAGAACCAATGAAGCCTGTGACTTTTGGCTCATCTGTAGCTTTTATATCTAAATGTGCATTTTATGCTTTCAACCTTACGATGTAATCAAGAATTTTAGAGAAAGACACACTACACATCCTCACAAAAGATGTGTAAAATGTACTGGCTTTAAACACACCTCAGAATTCCGGACGGGTGTTCTACCCTGTCAGAGAGCCACCGAACAAGCTCATTCCGGTTACAATGTCAAAAACCATTTGAGATATGTGCTTGGAGTCAGGCACAAGAGAAAGTAAATAATTTTGTCATGGATTCTGTCTTGGACCAAATTTTCTTCTTTCTTTTGAGATAGGGTCTCACTTTGTGGAACTCACTATGTAGCCCAGGTTGACTTCAAATTCAGGGTAAGTCTCCTGCCTCAGCCTCTCAAGTGTTGGGATTGCCAGCATGAACCACCACACCTGGCTTAAATGTTTTATTTCTTGTTCTAAAATCACTATCACTTCTGGCAACTTCCAGCAGTCTTAATCTGCTCTCTCCCTCTCCCCATCTCTCTCCTTCTCTCCCCCCACCTCTCCCCTTCCCTGAACATATATATGTCTGTGTACTATACATGTGCAGTGCCTGCAGAGGCCGGAAGAGGGCAAGAGGGCCTTAGAATTGGAGCTACAGATGGTCGTGAGCCTCTCTGTGGGTGCTGGGACTTGAACTCTGGTCCTTTGGAAGAACAGCAGTGCTCTTACAGCTGAGCCATCTCTCCAGCCCCGTTCCAGTAGTTTGTGAAACCACCTCAGAGCAGGCTGACTTGCTACCATTTTGGAATAGTGAAAAGAACGACACCAACTCCAGAGGCGGTTCTACAAGGTGACCGGAAGAAACGCTTTCAGGGAAGAGGAAATACGCAGATTCAACGCTCTGGGAGAGGACCTCACTCCGAAGAATGCATCAACTTTCTCTTATTTATAAGAAACCAGTCCCATGCATTAGCTGTATGCATCCATGCATGCAGACACACACATCCAGGACAAGGCTGAATCATGGTATACACGGAACATCGGGGGCCCAGGGGCTGGGAGACAGTAGTGTGGGGCAAGAAGGGGCTGCCAGGCGCAGCTGCACATTGGCCCAAGCTGTACCAAGTGCATTGCAAAAACACCCCACTGCCCAGTTACAGCATCCGTCATGGAGGACGAATCCTTTTCTGACTCGTTTAAAGGCCCTTTCCAGGTTCTTTTCTACAGTTTAGACTGCTCAGCACCTACCACCTCCTCCTCCACCTCCACAGTGCTGGCTGGGGATTGAGCCTAGGATTTCACATATGCTAAGCAAGAACTCTTCCACTGAGCTACACTCCCAGCCCTTGACGATCATTTTGACTGCCTTATTGCTCCAAAGTGACTTAACTCCAGTCTGTGACGAGAAGACATGCTGCTTGAAGAAGGAAAAGCTTAAAAGATAAATGCCCACAAGTGGACACGGACAAGCTTTTCAAAGGGAAACAACTTCAGACTAAAGCAACCTAGATTTCATCTTCTCCATCTTGCCCTCTGGGTACCACTATAACAAACTTCCCGTCAGGCTAACCAGCATCACTGTGGCTTGGGTGGGGACTGAACAAAGCAGAGAGACGCAGTCAAGGCCCTGCCAAGGCTGGGCAGGTGGAGCGACCCAGTGCACGGCATGAGGCCTGGACAGGTGGAGGCGGCTAAAGGGAAGACCTGGAGGAAGAGGCTGCTGTGGGCCGCTGCACAGTCCACTCAACAGCCCACCCTAGGGTGTTCAGTATTAAGGACGACATCAGTGCTTAACAGCAGCCACCACATGGGCTGACTTCTGTCTCTCCTCTCCTCGGCCCCACCATGGCTGTATATGTTCACAGCTGAGGAACTGAGGAAGCAGATCTGAGTGCTGCTTCTGGAGCTGGGCTCTGGAATCCTGCATGGGCTTTCAGGGGCTCTTGATGTTTCTAGAAACTCTAGAGCCAAACAATGCCCGTGGAAACATTTTCTGAAATAAAGAAAGGGCCTGGCCGGGCGGTGGTGGCGCACGCCTTTAATCCCAGCACTCGGGAGGCAGAGCCAGGTGGATCTCTGTGAGTTCGAGGCCAGCCTGGGCTACCAAGTGAGTTCCAGGAGAGGCACAAAAGCTACACAGAGAAACCCTGTCTCGAAAAACCAAAAAAAAAAAAAAAAAAAAAAAAGAAAGGGCCTGGAGTCCTCAGCTTCCCCAAGGGTCCATTTCTCAGGCCCTTTTCCTCACAAAGCATGGCTTTTAGATTATATTTTTCTTTGCATTGAAAAGTAAGTGACAGTCAATAACATATTAATGTATAATTTAGCATCTTCACAACAAGAAGATAGACATTTCATACAGGATTCTTCTATGAAAAGATGGATTTAGAAATACATTCTACCATGAAAGCCACATTCCCAAAGAAAGGGAGTCTTTTCAGTCAGTCTAAAGCAGTATGACATCCTATGATCAGCCAGTTTGCAGATGTAAACCAGTGCCAAGACAGCCAGATGAATATCAGTCACTGTGGAGTGTCTGAATGGCAAGACTCTGACCAAAAGCAATCTGCTGCCTACCTGATGTATATGACTCACCTTCCCAACAGAGCCCCAAAGTCCTATGTGGGGTACAGTTGTTTCCAGAAAGATTCCTTACTCAAATGCTTATGACCAAAGATTGCTCTGACCCAGTCCCATTTATTAGATACAATTAAAAAATAAAACCCAGGGCCTGGCACATGCTAGGCAACTGTGCTCCCACTGAGTCACATTCCTAGCCCGGGAGACCTCACTTTCAGACTGCTTCTGCCCACGGTGTTTTTACAACTCTGTCACAAGGCCAGACTGGCAGTGCTCGGGGTCAGAGTGGGTGGGACGGCAGGACAAGAAGCTGGTCTGACTACAGGCTAGACCAGGGAGACTCTGTCAGGACAGCCTTGGCCCCTGCTCTGCTCTCAGCCTTCTCGAGCCCTTGGACTGTGCCTTCGTGTCTGGGAACATGATGAAAAGACATTTTCTTGTGGCTTCAGATGGGACCAAATCAGGCTCAGCACTCACGGGGTATGGAATGCCACACGGGGAGTTGATGAATACCACTCACCAGAAAATACAAATCCACAGATTGCCGAATCCAAATACATTTTAACAACAGCAGAAAACGAAAGGAAAATAGGAGGGTTAGATTGCAATACAGCAGGTACAGTCTCCAATCACTAAAGCAGGGACATTTCAACACAAACCCGGGCAAGTCAAGACAACCTGAGCAAAACAATGTTCTCGAAGACACAACTCAACTTCCTTGGTCTACCAGTACTATCGACCTAAAAAGGGTCGATCAGCTGTAACTAAGCAAAAACATCCAAGAGCCGGTGCCTTGTATACAGTCCGCAGAGTAGTTCCCTGTGGCAGCCTGGCCACTGTGGTTTAGTCCCTGCAGAGGGATCAGGGCTGCAGATGGGAGGCCACATCTTTTAACTAATAGTATCATTTAGATGTGGAGCCAGAACAGTGACCTTTAAGGTGTTTGAGAATCTGGCATCATAGGGGAACAAAAATCAGGCTCCGTTAATTACCTCACAATTCTGGAATATTTCTAAATCAGATTAACTCTGGGTAACAGATGTACTATCTACAAAGAGAAGAATTTACTAAGCAAATCAATATTGTATTATTTCGGGAAAATGCTTCTCAGAACACTCACAGAGTATCCTCTTAGCTGCCCAAATCAACCATCTGGTTATAAATAATTCTGACCTGGTGATTAAAGTGGGAGCTCCCCAAGGGGCCTCAATTGGCTCCCATAGTGCTGCCCGTGGCTGGAAGCCCAAGCAGGTTTCAGAGCAAGGACTGGGTTCCCAGAACAGTTTATGCCTAGAGGCGTCTGTCCTGCTTGTCTGCACCAGTGATACTTTGTGGGTAATTGAGACAGTGTCACCCCTGCCAGTGCTGACACCAACAGGCGCTGGGTGTAAAGCTCGCTCTGCTCAGAAGTGCTGACCCTGAGCCTGCTGTCCATGCAGGGGCTCCCACACCCCACCTGCTTCTCAAGGGCTGCAGGGAGAGGCTGGTCCCCCAAGGTTGGTTAGTAAATTCATATACGGCCCCTTACCCTTCTTTGCCAATTTCTCCAACCTTCAGGGCTTCAACAAGAGGCTCTTTACCTAGTTTGGTCAAGTTCATTTTGGTCTCGAGAGTCATCAGAAAGGACCCGTTGTAAGACATTTCCAAATCGATCCAGAGTCCTAGAGAAACAGAAAAAAAAAGGGGGGGGGTTCGTTTGGTTTGGTTGCCTCCCAACAAATATGAGTCTAAACTAGAGTATCAAAACTTATATTTGGGGGGCTGGAGAGATGGCTTGGCAGTTAAAAGCACTAGCTGCTCTTCCAGAGGACCCGAGTTCAATTCCCAGCACCCACATGGTGGCTCACAACCATCTATAATGGGATCTGATGCCCGCTTCTGTCATGCAGGCATACATATAGGTAGAGCATTCATATACACAAGATAGATAATAAATATTTTTTAAAAAAACAACTTGCATTTTCAGGACTAGAAAGACGGTTCAACGGTGAAGAGCACTTACTGCTCTTGCAGAGGAACCAAGTTCAGTTCCCAGCACCCACATGGTGGTTTACGGTCATTATGCAACTCTGTTTCAGGGGATCTGACACCTTCTTCTGATGTCTGAGGGCACCAGGCATGCATGTGGTACATAGACATACATGTAGGCAAAACACTCATACACCTAAATCAACACTCGTAAGCTGTCATTAAACTAAAGTCTACCTGGGACTGGGACTCCCCACAATGTGTGAGGAGGTTGCGGGTGCTCTGCCCTCACTATACACGAGGAGAGGCTGGGACGGTTTGCATGCTGGGCAGTGGCAGGCATGGCAGCCCCTCTGGGGGTCACAGTGAACTCAGTGTCCATGTAGCACTGAAGGACCCCTGCCCCCCACCCCAACTTCTCCTCCTCACAGAAGAAAACAGACACCCAAAAGGAAATGGCTTGATCACAGTATTGCCAGGATGGGTGGCTGAGGTGCAGCTGTGTGTGTTGTGAGGATGCTTTACTGTGAGCTGAATGACGCTATAAGGCAGCTTCCATGATTTGGTCATCAATGGGCTGGGGCTTTGCAGTAATGTAGCTGTTTGGGGGTCACTCATACTCCTGTAAGTTCCCTCACCTACGCCCAATAAGCTGAGGTGGCTCAGCAGGTAAAGGTCCCCTGCCACCAAGCCTATGACTTGAGGTGGATTCCATGGCATGGTAAAGGGAGAGAATTGACTTCTACAAATTGTCCTCCAAACCCATGCACACGGCCCACCCCATCCTACCCTCCTCCCTGCAAACACTAAATAATAAATGTTTGAAAAACTGGTTTAAAAACAGTAAAACAAACAAAAAAAGCACAATAAACTCGGGTCTGTCTCTGTCTCTGTCTGTCTCACACACACACACACACACACACACACACACACACACCAACAAAATTTTAGGTATTTTTTGGTAAGATTTATTTTATTAGTGTAAGTGTTTTGCATACATGTATGTATGTGTACCATGTGCATGCCTGGTGTCAGAAGAGGTCAGAAGAAGACATTCGGAGCCCCTGGAACTGGCATTATGGATGGTTGTGAGCCACTATGTAAGTGCTGGGAACTAAACTCAGGTCCTCTGCAAGAGCAACAAGTGCTCTTGACCACCGAGTCAGCCTCCAGCCCCTTTTGTTTCTAGAAATTACAGAGCAATAGAAACAAAAGGGTTTCCAGGAGTAGCTAGGTGAGGGTGGGGAACTACTTGGCATGAGTTAAAGAACTTACCGTCAGAAGGATGTTATTGCCACAGGATAGCCACTGGACCAGTGTCTACAGTATACACACATTGTCACCACCCTCTGTCACCACAAGAGGGGACGGCCTGGCAGGTAAAGCTACACGAGATGTTTTTCACTCTCAGAGCTCCATAAGACCTCATGGATTTTTAATTAAAATGTGATCCTTCAAGTGGCTATTTAAATGTTAATAAACTTTTATAGATCCTCCTAAGACAAGTGACAATATGCAAACAGAAGCAGGAAATTAATCTCAAACCATTCTTCATACATGGCGGCACTGTCAGTCGATTGCAGTAAACAGCCCTCCCCCATGAGGCCAGCCCCCTAGGTAAAAGCATTGTCCAATCTTCCAAAGTACTAATGGTGCAATTCTTCACTAAAGGTGGAATAATTCCCACTTTGTTTTCAACAAATGCTTCCTGTTACTGAACAGGATTATTTTCCTCGGATGACTTGATTTAATTAAGTGGCACACAGGTCAAGTGTGATTATCTTCTTTGCGGGAAAAACTGCTTCCTTTCTAGCTTACATTAAGCAGTTAAAAACTCTTCAGTTAGCTTACTCTTAAAAATACTGTAACCGTGGGAACTAAATGTTCATATCTACTCAGTAAAGACGTTCAGTCCTTAATCATTTCCAGGAGGAGGGATTAGTGCAAAGAGTACATATGAATTTTAACTCAATATAAAAAGAAAGACACAATAATTTTGTTTGGAAACCCTAACCAGGTTTCCAAATAATATTAATAACATGCATTGCCTTTGAAGGCTGTCATATTAAAGGCACCAAAACTTTACTTCTTCCAAAATGAGAGGTTTTGTTGTCCTCTGCCCCCCAAATTCATTGTGGGGGGTGGGAGTTGTGTAGGCGTGGGCATCTGGATCCCCTAGAGCTGAGTTATAAATGGTTGTGAGCCACCCAACATGGGTAACGGAATTCAAACTCAAGTCCTCTGGAAGAGACCAGCATATAAGGACATCAGATTTACTGGGCATCTGTGAGCCACCCAAGGTGGGTACTGGGAACTGAAGTGCTCTTAACCAAAAGTCATTTCTCTAGTCCCTTGCTATCTTGTTTTTATTTTGTTTTGTTTAATAAAAACAAAAACAAAAACAAACAAAAAACCGAACCAAGTACTGTGGGCACAGGCTGGTTCAGGCACCAGCCACAATGGGATCTGCCCCTCATCCACCAGGAAGGCCAAGGGAAAAGCTTAGAGGCCAATCACATGGCCTAGGGCTTAAGTTTCACTGCAAGTTTCTTGACCTTTTACAGCACCCTCACCTACACAAAGGAGACTATACTATCTTTTTAGAGAGGACTGTATGCAGCCAGCAGCCAGTACACCCTGGGCATCTTTTGTTCTGGTGCAGCTGCTACAGGGAAAAGGCTGCCCAGATATCCAGAAACCTATCTCAGGATGAGGCCTAGATATGACCAGATATTTCTGGTGGCTTTGTTGTGTTTTGTTTCTGTTTTGTTGTTGTTATTATTGTATGAGACAGGATGTCATGTATTACAAGCTGGCCCCAAGCTTGTTATGTAGTTAAGGATGAACCTGACTTCTCCTTCCCCAGCTTCCATTCCCGAGGGCTGGAACTATAAGTACACACCTTCACTCACAGCTCATGGAGGGCTGGGGATCAAATCCAGGGCTTCTGGAACACTTGGTAAGCATTCTACCTCCTGAACTATATCCCCGGTCCAGTGTCTGGTTTTATACCACTTACTATGTTTCATGAAGCCCACCCACAACCTGAGATGGAATCAAGAATGGGCTGAGAACTTAAAAATTGACATGAACTAATCAAATATTTCAAATGAACATGATGGGCAAATGCGGAAAAGGAGACTATTCACCGTTACATTAAAAAACAAACAACAACAACAAAAAAAACAACCAACCAACCAAACAACAACTTTCAACGACAAGGACTAGGCAAGGAGCACCCGAAAAGCTGAGAGCATGTGCAGCTCAGAGCAGCTCAGAGCAGAGACCTCAGCCACCGCCATATACCAGGCCCTGGCTTCCAGGGCCAGCGATGAACAGCAAAGAGGAAGCCTGACTCTGCCTTGGGACAATGTATGGATATGGAGACAATGTCAAGACAGAGACAGACACTGTCCCACAAGTGGCACCTAATCGGAACACAGACAGCTACATGCTGTTACCCTAGCAGTGCCCAAAACGACAATGACCATGACAAACCTTAGAAGGTCTTTGTCCAAGGCCCCGCCAGGAGCTCAGGGGGTAGGGTGGGGGGGTGGATGAGATTGGGGAAGGCATCTACCACTACCACTATTGATTGCTCAGAGGGGTGCCACAAAGTAAAGACAGCTCACCTCCCAGAAGTGCCACTGAGCTTTTTTTTTTTTTTTGGGGGGGGGGGTTTCGAGACAGGGTTTCTCTGTGTAGCTTTGGAGCCTGTCCTGGATCTTGCTCTGTAGCCCAGGCTGGCCTTGAACTCACAGAGATCACCTGGCTCTGCCTCCCGAGTGCTGGGATTAAAGGTGTGTGCCACCACCGCCCGGCACCACTGAGCTCTTAGCACCATATGGATTGAAAGGCGCTGTAAGGAACTCAGAGAATAAAGACGGGGCTGGAGAGATGACCCTGTTTACTCAGTAAAGTGCTTGCTTACAAGCATGAGGGAGGACCTGACTGTTTCCCAAGCACTCAGGTAAAAGCCAGATAATGGCCTGTAATCACAGTGCTGGGAGGTGGACCCTTCCCTGGGCTTGCTGGCCAGCCCATCTAGTCAAATCGGTGAGCTCCAGATTCAACAAGACCCAGTCTTTAAACAATAAGATGGAAGGGAAGTATTTGAGGAAGATACATGACATCAGCCTCCAGACTCCACATCCATGTTATGCACACACATGCACACACGCGCAGAATAAAGATGGCCACCGGGTATGGTGACATACATCTGTAATCCCAGCATTAGGGAGGCAGAGGCAGGAGAAACATCCTTGGCTACACAGTGAGTTTAGGGCAGCCTGAGCTACATGAGACCTTGTCTCAAAAAAATCAGGAAAAAGAAGGAGGAGGAGGAGAAGGGGAAGAGGAGTTGGAGGAGGAAGAGGAGGAAGGAGGAAGAGGAGAAGAGGAGGTGGAGGAGGGAGGAGGAGAAGGAGAAGAGGAGGGGGAGGAGGAAGAGGAAGGAGGAGGAGGAGGAGGGAGAGGGAGAAGGAAATAGAGGAGGAGGAGGAAGGAAGAGGGGGGAGGAGGAGGAGAAGAGGAGGTGGAGGAGGAGGAGGAAGAGGAGAAGAGGAGATGGAGGAGGAGGAGGAGGAGGAGACAGATGGCCTCAATCAGTTGGTAGAGTTCAGCCCAGACCACAATGTACAGTGGTAACAAATACCCATGACTGCATGTCCCCAGAGGCAAGGGGACAGCAACCAGAATGGAGGGCTGTGGGTTTGTTTGCTGTTACCCATTTCTCCTTAGTAAACCCCATGGCCTTGGTAACTGCCCCACCATGGCCACAGAGAGCACGTGGGCTCACACAGCAGCTCTGTCTTTTTACTTGACTCTGGGGGTCTTGACTTTGGGGCTGTGTGAACAGGGCACCTGCTGCTTGGAAAGGGTTCTAGCTTCGTTTCTATTGCTGTAACAACACCCTGACATAAAGCAAGGAAGAGAAGGTTTATTTGGCTTGTAATTCCAGGCTGCAGTCCATCACTGCAGGGAAGCCAGGGTGGGAACTCAGAGCACCACACCCACAGTCAGGGCAGAGAGAGAGTATATACACGTATCCTTGATTGTTCAGTTACTACTGAGCTAGCTTTGTCAATTTTTTTTTTAAGATTTATTTATTTATATATCTAATGTATATGAGTGATCTATTTGCATGTATGTTTGCATGACAGAAGAGGGTATCAGATCCCATTACAGGTGGTTGTGAGCCACCATGTGGGTGCTGGGAATTGAACTCAGGACCTCTAGAAGAGCAGCCAGTGCTCTTAATCACTGAGCCATCTCTCCAGCTCCACTTTCTCTAATCTTATACAGCAGGGAAAACAGTGCCACTCACGTTCAGGGTGGGTTTTCCTACTTCAATCAACAATCATGGGAACCTCCACAGATGTGCCACAGGCAAAACTGGTGGAGACAATTCCTCATTGAGACTCTCCCTAGTTGATAATTACAACAGCCCACAAGGTAACAATGTCCTAAGACCCTTAAGGGCTCATGGAGCTGGCCTCAAGCCCCCGTCCGATGTTCCCTGTCCTTTAACCATGGTGGCCTGGTTCTCCTTCTGAAAGTGAACACCTAAATCTAGGGAACAAAACTTGAAAAGGAGCATTTGATCATGGGTTATCAAAGTTGAATGCTGTGAAACAATCTTTGTACACTATAAATATGTACTGCTCTCATTGTTAATAAAAAAGCTGGCCGATGGCTAGGATTTTCGGGGCAGAGAGAATGCTGGGAAGAAGGAGGGTAGAGACAGAGGAGCCAGTGAGATGGAAAGAAAGCAGGACATGCAGGAGTCTCGGGCAGCACCCAGATTAATAGAGATGGGTTAATTAAGTTGTAAGAGTTAGTTAGTAATGAGCCTGAGCTATCAACCCAGCATTTATAATTAATAAGTCTCTGAGTGGTTATTTGGGAAGTGGCTGGTGAATCAGAGCTGATCACAGTCCCGACAAAAAACTCTACCTACAGTTGGATGTTGGGGTTACTCGGCTCCAGATCCCCCCCAGTGACTGTTTTGTTCCTGGCAAGCAGACTGGTACCATATGCTCTCAGATCCCAGGGAAACTGCAATTCCTTGAACCTGGATGCGCCTTGTATAACATCTCTGTAGCTCTTCCACCTTACAGCTATTCTCACATAACACCCTGTCTTGTCAAAGCTGACACAATCTAAATCTCAATCTCACTCTCTCCTTAAAAATTTTTTTAGAAGGATGGGCTGGAGAGATGGCTCAGAGATTAAGAGCACTGACTGTTCTTCCAGAGGTCCTGAGTTCAATTCCCAGCAACCGCATGGTGGCTCACAACCATCTGTAATGAGATCTGGTGCCCTCTTCTGGTCATACATGCTGTATACAAAGTAAATAAATAAATCTTTAAAAAAAAAAATTTTTTTTAGAAGGAGCTAGAGAAATGGCTCAGTGGTTAAGAGCACTGGCTGTTCTTCTAGAGGACCCAGGTTCAATTACCAACACCCACATGGTGGCTCACAACTACCTGTAACTCCATTTCCAAGAGGATCTGATGCCCTCTTCTGGCCTCTGTGGGTATTGCATGTATATTGTGTTTATACATGTAGTCAAAATATCCATAAACATAAATTAAAATATGTGTATGATAGTTTGATTGCATGTATGTTTGTGCACCATATGTGTGCATGTCATCTGTGGACGCAGAAGAGGGTACTGGATCCCGTGTAACTTGAGTTACAGACAGTTGTGAGCCATCATGTGGATGCTGGGAATTGAACCCTGGTCCTCTGAAAGAGTAGCACGTGCTTTTAACCACTAAGCCACCATTCCAGCTCCTTTCTCTCTGTTTTTGAGAAAGAGTCTCACTCTGTAGCACAGCCTGGACTGGGACTCACTATGTAGCCCAAATTATCTTTGAACTCAGGGTGATCCTCCTGTCTCCTGGCAGTCTCTAAGTGCTGAGACCACAAGCCTGGGCCACTGCATCCGGCTGCAAACTGCTTTTTTCTTCCCACAGCCATCTAGACCTCCATCCTAAGCTTTCCAGAAGCAGTGTCAAGGGCAACAACAGCAGTAGTAAAACAACAACAGAAACAATGGGTGCTGTTTAAATGGCCTTCTGTGTGTGTCCTCAAGACAGGCAGGTGCTATCAGCCTCGTGTGGGAGGTGAGGAAGCAAAGAGGTCGGCGAACTTGCCTGAGGCTCTGGGTTTATGAGCTCAGCTATCTCACTCTAGGGACAGCATTGAAAACTACATTCTGCACTGCTTTAAAAGTTGAGTGGCAGACTGGGCATGGTGTAGTATGTCAGCAATCCCAGAGGCAGAGAAAGGAGGACTGCTGCATGTTTGAGGTGAGTCTGGCGTACATAGCAAGTTCTAGACCAGCCGGGGCCACATAGAGAGATCCTATCTTAAAATTGTAAAAGTCCATGGCTAAGGTAGGATAATTCAAGCAGCCTGAGTAGCCTGTGTGAACCAGAAGAGATTTTCTTTCTTTCTTTTCTTAATGTTTTCTTTTTTTAGTTATTTTTATTATTTTATGTGCATGGGTATTTTGCCTGTACGTATGTCTGCGTACCCATGTGCATGCAGGGCCCACTGAGGTCAGAAGAGGGCATTGGGTCCCCTGGAACTGGAGTTAAAGACTGGGTTCTCTGGAAGAGCAGCAAGTACTCTTATGAGCCATCTTTCCAGCCCCCAGGAGGTGCCTCTATTGAAGCTTCAGCTTGCCTGCATGTTCCAGGTGATCGAGCGCTCGTTTTCACCCGTGGTCAGTGTTAGCAAGTCACCCCAGCTTTTAGTTTCCCTTAAAGGAAAGGTTCTCCTGAGAGCAATGGAATTCAAAACTCCAAACTCTCACAGCCACACACTGCATGATGACTTTTGGTCAATAGTGGACCACATACAGGACAGCAGTCCCATGACAGTCTATCACGTAGTAGCATGACTGCCCCCTAAGTTTGGGTTAAGCATACTCTGTTGTCACTGTGCACTGTGGAAAGCAATCAACCACAGTTACACGAACATGCCACTGTTACTGGAAGACACCTAAGTGCATCCCTTCTTGTTTATTTCTGCTTTACCATCATACAGGCATCCATCAAAAGCTTGGAAAAGCCTGATTTGGTCAAATTCAAATAACCCCAGAGGCCTTATGTCTTTTTTGTTCCTTTCTTTGGTAATGTTTTCTCCCTGTTACACAAGCAGGCAGATCTCTACCCTTTGCCCTGAAAGGAGTTAAGTAAGCTTTAAATGGATTAAAACCAGCAAGACTCTGATCTGCAGAGTTGAAATGTCTCACTCCCCAGCTCCAAAAAAAAAAAAAAAAAAAAAAAAAGAGGAAAGACCCAAGACTTAGGTCTCCAATTAACCTCCCAGGCTGACCAAAGCAGTCCCGACTGCTGTACAGCTCAAAGCCAGAGGGACACTCTTGGATGCTGTGGAGCCTGCTGAGCCCTGTGCCCTTTCCTTAGACATTTCTATTAATCCAGGAAAGGGCAGTGTTGAGATTGGAGAAGCTGGGAACCGTGAGAAACCTCAACAGGCATCTACAGTATTTACTTTTAAAAGCCCAGCTCTCAGAAAGTTTGTACTAGCTGATAATTTACAGCTTGTTACGGTCAGTTCCTGAAGAGACAGAGAGCAAAAGGCGGCAGAGAGGCCATGGGTCAGAGGAGGACCCTGCACTTGTACAGTGATGGGGTGAAGATCTATCTCAGTCATACAGCTAACGTAGTGGTGGCACACCTTTTAACACTGTGTACCATACTGTATCAAAAAGGGTAGGGACAGAACAAACAGGCTTGTGCCAGGTGAGAACAAGTACACTACTTTCAGAGTCTAATCTCTTCTAGCTTTATTCTGTGTACCTGACCAACCCCAGCAGGACTCAGACTGATTGAGGTGCAGACAGAATTGAGGGGTTACAGGTGATCTCTACATGCAGGAACCAGGTGGACTTGTGTCTTTCTCCAAGATCAGTGTGTGTGCCCTGCCAGCTCAAACTTGCTAGAGGGATCAACAGAGCTGCTGAGTGTAATCATAGAACACCTTCTTCATAGTGTGTAACACCTATGATTCACTAAATATTCAAAAATAACGATTTCACTAAATGTGATCAACAGCCATAAAGACAGCTGTTCTGTATCTTATAAACGCTACAAAGTATTGACTTCAAAACACATGTCTTCCTCCCGGGAAGCGGTATTCACTCCCCACTGCTCTGCTCCTGGGCCACCTTGGGAATAACGTTAAACATGGTCCAAGGGAAGAGGTTCCTTGACAAGGGACACCGAAACTATGAGCTGTGCAGGCACCGTGGCACCGTAATCTCAGCCTTGGAAGGCTGAGGCAGGAGGATAGACAGTTAGTTTGTTCAGTTGGGCTACCTAGCAAAACCCTATCTCAGAGAGGGAGGGAGGGAGGGAGGGAGGGAGGAAGGGAGGAAGGAAGGAAGGAGGAACTGGTGGGCTTTCCCCCTGTGCCAACAGCTCTTTCTGTCCAGCAGGCTCAGTCATCTCTTGTGTCTCATTGAATCTGGCATACTGTATCTTCCCTGTTGAAGCCCTTTGAAGCTACCCGTTATAAAAGACATAGAAATCTGTGAACCTCCTCATTATTCTATTTATAGTCCTTCACATTCTGATCAATTCTTTTTTCTCTCCATCCACAGGAGTACGCATAAATATTGTATCCGTGGCATGCCTAAAACCTCAAGCCCAAGAGCTGTGCTCCAGCAGACAGACTTGCTTCTGAAATACTACCTTCGAATATGTGTCCTCATCTTTCAAATCCTCAAGACCCCCAGAGTGTAAGGAAGATAAAGATGCACGACATGAAGGTCAAACATCTTACAGCTAGAAGGTGTGACAGGTGAGGCTGCGATGTGATAAGTGGAGACATCAGCTTCTCTCGGAGTCAGAGCCAGGGCAGATGGACACGTGGGGCCCCTGAGAGGAGAGGGCAGCTAAAACCTAGCTCACCGCTTCATACCCTGGCACAAAAGCTCGGGCCCCACCAACTGGCTTGAGGGTGTCTTGGGCTGGAAAAGACCCTGAAACAGTCTAGTAGACTAGAGATAGAAGAAGAAACCTAGATCTATCATCTATCAGTTTCCTACTGTGTCTGTGAGAAACGCAAGTCACTTGGAGGATGTAGTGGTGCATGTGTTTGTGTCTGTGTTAGGGAGGCTAAGGCAGGAAGATCATGAGTTCAAAGACACACTGGACTACAGAGTGAGGTTCGAGAGCAGCCTGAGCTACACAGCAGGACTATCTCAGCAACAGTGAAATAACAATAAAATCAAAGCAAAACAAAACAAAAATGGCTGGTGAGATGGCTCAGTTGGCAAATGGTCTTGTCATGTAAGATTAAAGATCTACGTTTAAGCCCTGGAACCCATTTAAAGGTAATGGAGAGAACTAATTCCATAGTGTTGTCCTCTGACCTTAGCATGCACATGCCTTGCCTGCCCTCCAATTTCTCCTTCTGCACCCCCAACACATGCACGCACACACACACTCACATACATAAATTTTTAAAAACTGAACAAAAAATAAGAACAAAACCCACACTCCACATGAAATAGGATGGCTAGAACTCAGCTTCTTCTAAGCACAAGCCTTGGTGTCAAAATTAAAGTGAGAGAACATTTCAACACCCTCATATAAGCGGTCAGCTCCTCTCTAATTAACTAAGAGTTACCTTGGTGATCAACATAAGGCTTGAAGGCCTGAAGGATTTTTGGCACAGCCACACCCATGTCAAGTTCTGTCAGTGTTAGCTCATTCATAAAGTAGGGGAGCTAGAGAAAAGAAACAAACAGTGAATGAGATACATTAGTAAGCTGGTAGCCATACTATGGTCAGCCAGAGTTCCACACACTGTCTGAGGAGAGAGGAGGTAAGGTGTTGGGTCACGTCTTTATGTACAAACCACAGAGGTAGAATCAAGTGAGCAGACAAATGCTATACTCTCATAAAGCAGGAACTGGGACAGAGGAGTATGGACTTGGTCAGGGATGGTCATCTAAGGAGGTGAGGAGGCATCGATAAGGAGTGGCATTTGACCTGTGACCTTCTAGGTGGAGGACACACAGGTGGTAAGGAGGAGGAATGGAGAGTAAGAAATTGCTACATTTCTGACAGGCAAATTTACCACAAGGTTAAAAATAACTGGGAAAACCAAAACTAAAGCCCAAACCCCGACTCCACATCCCTTAACGCTGGGCTGCCTATTTCTGTCTTCCTCCATGCATCCACGCTCCACCTGCTCCAAAAGTGCAGGTCCGTACGACTGCGCCCATGGAGCCCATGGAGCCGGTGTCCACGGTCTCACTAGCTTCAGGTTGTACATGTCACCAGGGTACACCAGGGGCCCGGGGAGCGACAGTGCAAGGAGAAATGTTAGCACCTGTCTTCACCCTCCAGTGAAGTCTGGTCTCCCTCAAGACAGGCAGCTCTCCCCTCTCAGCTCTCCTGCCAGAGGACTGGTAAACCGCCCTCCACCTTTGCCCTTTGGGGGGCGGGCACAGCTCCCCACCTCTGCTGGCCCAGGCAGCCTGCAGTCTCCTCTTGGGTTTCTCTCCTCTGGCTACTCATCTGAGTGTGCCTGCCATCTTGTTCCCAATGGGTCTGACTAATCCCAACTCCATCAGCAGGAATTCATCAAGAGGAAATGACGTAAGAGCACTGCTGTCCTTCTCAGAAATCCCCAAGTCACCCCAAGATCACATCACAAACTTAATGAACTTATCTATACTTCCTCTGGCTGAATTTGTACTTTCTTAATCTGCAGGTCATTTGTTATTTAGTTAAGAGTGCACTCGCTCCCCTCCCCCTCACTCACTCGCTCGCTCCCTCTCTCTGGATCTCAATGTAACCCTGGCTGGCCTGAACTCACAGAGATTTGCCTGTCTCTGGCATCCAGTGCTGGATCCAAAGGCATGTGCCACCTCACCCAGCTTCGCCTGATTTAAATGAAGAATTCAGCAGTATTTTCTCCAAATAGCCAGTTATCAGTCTCCACCTATTCAGTGAGCAACTGTACTGCCCCTTTAACCCCCAGACCCCCACCACCACACTGGAGTCTGCACCGTAATGTTTTCTGCCAGCATCAAACTTCAGAATATTCTTCTTTCTGTCTTTGTTTTTTGTTGGTTTTGTTTTTGAGGCAGGGTCTCACCATGTAGCCCAGGCTGGCTTTGAACTTACGATCCTCCTCCTGCTTCAGCCTTCTGGGTGCAGAGATTGACAGTCATGTACCGCCACGCTTGGCTACACCATAGCTTTAGAGTTCACAAGTCCGTCTTTTTTTTCTCCCAGAAAAATCTTTTTTCTTTAAAATTTTCAACACAGGGTTTCTCTGTGTAGCTCTGGCTGTCCTAGAACTCATTCTGTAGACCAGGCTGGTCTGGAACTGAGAGATCCACCTGCCTCTGCGTCCATAGTGCTAGGATTAAAGGCATGGGTCACTACTGCCCAGCTTCCCAACACAACCTTTTTTTGTTTTTTTTTTTTGTTTTTTCGAGACAGGGTTTCTCTGTATAGCTTTGGAGCCTGTCCTGGAACTCACTTGGTAGCCCAGGCTGGCCTCGAACTCACAGAGTGCTGGGATTAAAGGCGTGCACCACCACCGCCCGGCATATGAGTATTTTCCTAGTTACCTGTTAGACTGAAAATTAACATTTTTTTATTTTAATTAAACACAGATCAAGATTTCGCACACAGTGAGGCTGCAGCTGGTCAGGTGTGAATTTGCTGCTTCCACAGCAGATCTCTGAAGCTGGTTCTCAGCGCGAAGTGGGATCTTTCAGGACTCAGCTGAGGAACTTCACCTCTGGCTTTTGTGTTTTTTTTTTTTGTTTGTTTTTTTTTTTTTTTGAACAGGGGTGAGGCCATAGACAGAAGGTCATATTTGTGATGAATCTGAGACAAGGTCTCCCACAGCCCAGCTGGCTGCAAACTCACTCTACAGCTGAGGATGATCTTCAACTTATGCCAGCCCTCCAGTTACATATGGGCGCCTCCATGACTGGAACCTAGGGCTCCCTGCATGGTAGGCAAACACTGTATCAACCTGAGCCAACTCTGTGCAGCCTCAGTCACACTTGTCTGAATTGGTCTAATCCCTGTCTTAGACACCCCCCCCCCCCCCCCGGCCCCGAAAAAAGCATCAATGTGGATGTGGTTGACTTCTCTATCAACCTACAAAATGTGATTTGGCCAAGCAAGCATGCCACACCTTACACACTTGCCACAGTGCTTTTTGTTTGTAACTGCCACTCAGGGGCCTGCCAGGTTAGAGAGACTCCATGGGCTAGCCAAGGCACCCCCAACGGTGTTTCTATGGGATCAAGTTGACTGACACCACGACACAGCAGGAACTTAATTGTTTCCTTCCTTCCATACTGCACCTACCCCATCCTGCATCCCTTGGCAGCTGAAAAGGCAAAGGAAGACAGGTCCTGGGACAAAGGCAGGGCCTGAAGGCACCAGGCCCTGAGGCAGCAGAACAGTGAATGTGGGGGTAAACTGGCCAGCAGAGCCTTCCTGGTCTAGCTAATCCCAAGCTGGCATATCTCCAAATAACCTCTCCTCACTCAGTTCTCTCCTGGATCAGAAGGTAAGAGGGTCCCTCCTATGTGCCACTCAACCAGAAACCTCCAGGTCCCACATGAGGCAGGAACAGGCTTGTGTTCTTTACGCTCCTAAGCAAATTCAACCTGGGGACAGAACAGTCAGGTGTACCGGATACATTCTGATTTTCAGATGATCATCAGGCTGTGTGCAACGCCAGCACCTGCTGACGGGCATGAGCATCCCAAAGATGTATTTGAGCAGTAGTGGCCAAGATAAAGAGTTTACTTGCTGTTGGGGCAGAAACTCTGTTCCTGTTAAAGCTCACATGCAATCTCCTGCTGACATCATTGTGTGCAACAGTGGCAATCCAGGACTGCAGAACTTGGCATTATCCTTCTGCCCATTTGTTCCTCTGCCTGAGTCTCTCCTCTGTTCTTCAGAGCACACCATAGAGCATCGGATCAGAATGGGGTGGGGATGAGGAGAGGAACAGCGAGAAGGGACAAAGCCCTCCCAAGCCTGACCCGTGGCACCTGCTCCCATCTTAACCCCCAGTCCTTCTGACCAGAAAAAGCAGAAGGGGCTTAAGCTGGTGAACCGCAGGAGCTTACGTGACCAACAGAAGCAGAAGACTTCCCTAAACTTTCTCTGGAATGAGGGCGTTCTCATTACTCCACTGAGGAAGAGGCACCATGACCTCTCACTCCTGGTTTGGAGGAGGCTGCTCCATGCTTCTGGAACTGGTGAGCTCCCATCTGGAACTCAGGCATACCCTGTCCTCTTCTTGCTCCAGGGAAGCACAGCCCTCCAGTCTCTGAGAAAGAGGCGAGGAGAGGCTCTCTATGGGACTTGACCTGAGACTCCAGCGTCTGTCGTTTCCAAGGTGACAAAGAAGTCGAGTGCACTTTAGATGGCTGCTGACATTTCTTCCTCCAACAAGGAGGGACCCAGATGATTATTGTTCCTCATGCATGTGGCCAGCAGGAGCCAAGTCAGCCCTCAACCTACCTTGGGGATGCTGACTGGTTGACACTTGTCGAAGCTGCCTCTTCACCCCCCCACCCCCCTACCCCCACCCCGGCCAAAGTCCTGCTCTAAATCTCTTCAGGTCAGAAGCCAGCCTCTCTTCTTTACTGGAGAGCTGGGGAAGGGCAGAGACTGGTCTGTAGAAAGCAAAACTCAAACAAGTGGAAAAAATATTCTATTCCTTGTCCAGAGGAAGAAGCAAAATCAAACTGAGGCTCCTTTGTGTCCACATCCTTCTTCAAATCTAAGTTTATCATATTCTGATGTTTTCTTCACCGGGAGGCCTTGAACTCCCTGAGAGCACTGCAAAATTTTATGTCATGTCTACTCTTCTAGGAGGAGCCAAAGGTTTACGCTTCTCAAAGGAATTTATGGTCCAAAAAAACCGCAGAGCCGCTGATGTAAGCTTCTGATCACAGACTCCCCGTGAGGACTCAGGACCAAAATGCTCTTCACTGGGCCTTCAGCAGGCCAAAGACTTGCTTCTCGGGACCTCCACAGGTCCCTGGTTGGCAAGCATGTCCTCTAATGACAGTCACGAGGACCCTTAGACAGTTTAAACTCACTTCCCAGCAGCCCTGGCCTGGCACTAGAAGTGTTCCTTCAGCAAAGAGAGTCCAATACAGAGACTCTGGCCCAAAGCAAAGGCCAGTGGCCGACACAATCAGAGCGAGCACTAACTGTCCTAGCTGAGGGGAGGAGGGCAGCTGAGAAAGGGTCCCACGCACTTCAAAATTTCCATGTGACTTGGCCCACTGCAAAACCAGGCGGAGAGTTTAACTGTCTCTAACTCACATCAGCTACAGGAGTCCCTGCTTTCCTAACCAAGCTGCAGAGGACCACCTGGGGAGGATAATGACAGAGCACCACTAGAAAAGCAATCGGGACATCTGACTCAGTCCCCAGATGCTTAGTCACAGATCAAGGTCACCCTGTGATCCAGGTCAAATGTGCTGTGCGTGTATGGTACGCTTAAACCAAGGTGTGTTTTCACTTAGGACCTAAGGGGGCAGAACGTCCAGAAATGAAGAAGTGGGCATCAGAGGCCTCTCCCGTGAACAGTGATACCTTAATTTTGCTGAGTTTCATCTGGATTTTCTTTGACACCAGATCAGACCAGTATTTCTCGCCTAAGAAGTCCCAAAATATTCTTCCAAGCAAGGCATTCACCCAGGCTTCTTGCTCTTCCTCCTCAGAGGGTGGGGCCTCTGGCAACTGGCAAAAGAAGAGAGACTGAATTAGCTGTCAGACAACTGGGGACTCAGACAGGTGCTTATTTTCATAAAGCCTCCAAAGGCCCCTCCTGTGGCAACGAACACGTGACAAGCCTCTTCCCTATAAATTACAAGTCCCACAGCGTGCTGGTGAGCAAGAGAAGGAGAAAGAAACTGGCTGTCAGCTGTAACCTTCCTTTTGTCTGCTTTCTGCCCCTGCCAGTCCTCCCATGATGCAGCTGACACTCCCCAGCACGAGCTCAGACAGCCCTGCCCGTGCTCCCCGTCTCCACTAACTTGATGGTAACGAGCTATCTATCAAAGCCCGCCTATCCTGAGCTGTCTATCAAAGCCTGCCTATCCTCCTCCCAGCCAGGCTTGGGCCTGCAATTGTCAAGCCCATCCTCACCCAGGAGCAAATAAGTTTCCCAATGGCCAGGACTCAAGTTCGGCCTGATCCCTGCAAGGTCAAGACATTCTTGAGGTGCTTAAAAATACTGACATTTGCATTGCTGTACCTCTGAGATACTGAACTCCGCAGTCAGGAGTTCCTGAAGCTCTCTCAGCATTCGAAAGAGAGGAGAGTAAGGACCACACGGCTGGATGAGAGCTCGGCTCTCAGGACAGATGTGCGCTCCTACTCCAGCCCAGCAAACACCCTCATGCCCACCCCTCTACCCACACACAATCTGTCTGAAACATCTGCTGGGACCAGTGGGTAAGCAGCTCTAGCTCCAACTTCCTGGGCTAGCTGCTAGACTATGGAATCCGGCCTCTGGTGGGTCAGAGGCGGGGCTGGCGGAGGAAGGCGGCGGCGGCGGCGGCGGCGGCGGCGGCGGCGGCTAGGAGGGGACCCTGAGGTTGGATGGCAAGAGCGTGCTGGTGGGCTTGGCACTTACAAGGGTGGCAGCTTTAGTGCTGTTGACCATGGCTGCACACAGGTCAACAGCAGACTCCTTAGGTCGTCACGTTCGTGCATCTCGATACCCCAGGAAGACAGGAACCCTGCTTCCATCTGAGGAATGAGGTCCCTAGGACATGACTGCAGCCTGACTCTGGTTCTCCGCTTACTCTGTCTTGAGGGAGGGAGGGCGTGAATGTCCCTGGATGAGACAGACATTTGCGGAGGCATCTGAATTAGACTACAGCCTTACACAGAAGAGCAAGCTCTTGAAAGGAAAGATCAAAAAATCTTGAGGTGCAGAAGCCTGAGGTCTGCTCCACTTTCCGTTTGTGATTTATATAAACACATCTGGGCTCCATACATGTCACGGGCACACACTGTCCACACTTCTCTTTCATGCTTTGCGCATATGTGCCACCATGACATGTTCTGTGCAACTGACTGTCCCACCTGGCTATGTGCCTAGGCCAGTGGCATGGCACACAGGTCATTAGGTGCCAAGGATCTGACCTTGCAGGTCTGACTGGTTGTGAGAAGCCCCACGGTCTATGTCATGTGATAATTCTGAAGCCATACAGACTGCTCAGCCCCCATGCCATAGCACAGCTGCGCCAGTTCTCTGGGCACTAGGGAGTGAAGTGCTCACTCCCATTTTCAGTAACACATCAGGGTCTAGGACATGCTCTAAACTCCTTCAAATCGAGGTGTTCAAGGGCTTCCTTATGGAGGTCAGTGACTCATTAACAACAAAGGGCTGGAGGGGGGCAGCTCAGTTACGAGGACGTCCTGCTCTCCAGAGGATGCACTTCAGTCCTCCACACCCACTGGTGGCTCCCAACGACCTTCAATACCATATGACACCCTCTTCTGGCCTCCACAGGCACCCCACACATGGCATTCACACACACACACACACACACACATATAAAAAAATTTTAAAACATCCTTGTTTAAAATTGATACATACATGTTAGCCAGATAGTGGTGGTGCAGGCCTTTAAATCCCAGCACTTGGGACAAACAAACAAACAAACCAAAAGGATACATGTTGATCCTCCCATTACAGTGGCTCTACTTCACTCTAGAGAATTCTATGTGTGCTTCCCTAGTGCGGTATGTCCTCAGACATCAGCCAAGACATTTTCCACCAGCAAGATCTGGATGGCAGGACAGAAGCTGGCATCAGCAACTTCTATTCTTTTGTTTGTTTTTGTTTTTCGAGACAGGGTTTCTCTGTGTAGCCTCGACTGTCCTGGAGCTTGCTCTATAGACCAGGCTGGCCTCGAACTCACAGAGATCTGTCTGCCTCTGCCTCCTAAGTGCTGGGATTAAAGATGTGTGGCACCAACGACTGGTGGCATCAGCAACTTCTTAACCATACCACAAGTGTGCATGTATGTGTGTGCAACATCCCCCCTCACCCACCCCCCCACGCCGCCATCTTGTGCTATCATCATCAGGCCGAGAGTAACAGGTGCAACGGTTAAACCCATCAGATTACCTGCACAGGCTTTTGAAGAAACATGACATGTCTGAGGAATATGGCCCCCAGGCTACTTAGCCAGTTTCAAACCACTACCCACATCAGGCACACAGTACTTTTAGTCTTGTGGGCTACCTAGAAGAAGAGGTTGCCTCGTCCCTTTTCAGGAGGGAGCAGGTGTCCTCTACCAGCCTTTCTTCATAAGGCTCATTTTCACAGGAAACAAATTCCATGAAAAAAGCAGCAAGAAACAAAGACTATTTCACAATGCCGTCCAAGCCAGTGGCATGTGACGTGGCAAACGTCTGAAGGAACTGACAAGCAAGTTCTTCTCCTTTTTATCAGTTCCTGTAGCTGAGGCAGGCGTCTGCAAGAGCTGCAGAATACTGACAAGGAAGCAAAGGGCTCTGCGAATGAAATCAGGACTCCATGGGCTGCAGAACGCATTCCCAGTGACTGTCATAAAAACTTGCATACACATCGCCTGTGGCTGTGGGGAGAAACCTGAGGAGAACATTCATTGTGCGGCCTCCTCCCTCCACGTGGTTAGGAAGGGTGATCTCCCAAGCACGGCTTCCAAAGACAGCATTTGGGGACGCTGTCGTTCCAAAGATGAAGCAAGGCCATTGAGACTGTCTATATAGCTCTTGGGGAGTACTGTATTTAAAATGAACTTCTATGCCCAACTCAGCACAGATGTACTCCGTTTCATGGGAGGCCAGGGGTGCCTTTCTGCTGAGAGAGAGGGCAAGCCTCTGTCCCCGAGTTTGGTCACGCAGGGCTGCTGTCTCAAGGTGGCACATGTGGCAGCCTGGCCCAAGAGCAGACACAGCAGGACCCTTCCTTCACACTGCATGCCTGTTTCTCCTGATTTTAAAACAATGCATATTCATTATAGAACACACACATGATCTCTTCCCAGACAGAACAGAAACATTTTCACTATATTTTATTTAAGTACCCCCCCACCCTCACCCACCTTAAAGGCCCACGATGACTTAAACTGGCAAGCCTCTCACTTCAGCCTCCTGAGTACTAGGATTACAGACATGCACCACCAAGTCCAATTTCAGTCTTTTTCCAGTGTATCAATATTTTTAAAAAGGTACTGGATCAGGGTAATAGCATGTGCCTTTAATCTCAGCACTTGGAGGCAGAGGCAGGCAGATTTCTGTGAGTTAGAGGCCAGCCTGGTCTACATAGTAAGTCCCAGGCCAGCCAGGGCTAACATAGTAAGACCATGTCTGGCTCCCCTCTACCTACCCCAAAAAAATGGTTTTATAAGACAGAGTCTCATGTAGCCCAGGCTGGCCTTGAACTCATTCTGTAGCTGAGGATGGACCTTGACTTCTGATTTTCTTGCCTCCATCTTCTAAGTGCTGGGATTACAGGGCTTTGACACCAGGCCTGACCAATGTATCAATACCATATTTTCATTTTTAGGGACACCCTCTCCCCTGAGGCAGGGTTTCTTTGTGTAACAATCCTGGCTGTCCTGGAACAAGATTTTTGTTATTTTTAAAAAATGTGTGTGTGTGTGTGTGTGTTTGGTTTGGGCACTTGAGTGCAGATGCCCAAACAGGCCAGAGCCCTGGGAGCCCAAAGGTATTGGATCCCCTGGAGGTGGAGTTACAAGCAGTTGTCAGCTCTGGGAATTGAACTTGGGCCCTCTGCAAGAGCAGTATGCACTCTGTATGGCTGAGTCATCTCTCCAGCCCCCATATGCTTTTCTTTGAAATGTCTATCCAGATCCTTGACCCACTTTAAAATTTATTTTTGTGTACATGAGTGTTTTGCCTACACGTATGTCTGTGCACCATGTTCATGTCTGGTATCTGTAGAGGCCAGAAGAGGGTTTGGATACTCTGGGATTGGAGTTACAGGCAGTAGTGAGCCACCTGATGTGAGTACTGAGAAGCCAGCCCAGGGCCTCTGGGAGAGCAGCAGGTGCTCTTAACCACTGAACCATCTCTCGAGTGCCTGTTTTGTTTTGTTTTGGGTTTTGTTGTTGTTGTTTTTAACGTGAAAAGCTGCTTTTATTACATTTTGTTCTATTTGTATTTAGTGTGTCGGAGTGAGTCTCTCTACCATGTGAGTTCTGGGATTGAACTCAGGTCATCAGGCTTGGTAGCAGGCACCTGTACCCGCCAAGCCATCTGGCTTAGCCCTCTTTCAATGCTCTTGATGGTACTGTTTATAGCACCAAAGGTTTGGGTTTGGATGGAGCCCAGGAAGGGCCTCTAGTCAGCCTGGGCCTGGCAAACAGGGCTCTGGCAGGCCTTGCCCTTCTCCCCATTCCCTCTGCCTTGCTAAAAGCCATTCGATTACATTCCTAAAGCTAGACACCACGGTCTAGTCCCTTATTTGGCCACTTCCTCCTCCTGAGGCTAACCACCAAGGTCCAGCTACCAAAGTATTGAAGTCCAGCAATCAAGAGCCCCCTTTGGCTCGCCTAATTATCATGCCCAATTAAAATTAGACACCTCATTCTAACACGGGGTTTTCCCCTGTATCTTTATAAACCGCCGTTTTCCTATGGGCCATGTCTGTCTCCTCTCTATCCAAAGGCAGTCCTTTGTCCTTCTGGGACAAATACACCTCCTACCTCTCCCTTGTTCCCTTCCCCTTCTCCCTGGTCCTCTGTCTCCTGTCTTTGTCTCTTATCCCTGCCCTCTGTCCTTTGGGGGCAAATAAATCTCCTTTGTGCTGAGATCTTGGTCTTGGGGGTCCTGGGCCGATATGGAGTCGTTACAGCCCAATTTACTTTACTTTGGTTGTTTGCTTATGTGGTCTTAAGAAGGACCTTTATTTTTCTCTTTTTGCTTCATTAGTTTATTTTAAGCAGAGTGAACTCATGTTCTTCTCCCAGTCTCCTGTGTGCTAGAGTTACTGATGTGTACCCCCATACCCCGCTCAGGAGGTTTCATCTACCTCAAGATTTAGTTCTGTTCTGTGTTTTATAGTTCTTTCCTTTACCTTGAGGTCTGTGACCACTGTGAGGTAACTCTGCAAGGAGTGTGAGGCAGGAGTTCAACTTCCTGCTTCTGCCTCTGCTATTTAACTGTTCCCACATCATTTACTAAAAAGACTGTCCTTGGGCCAGCGAGATGACTCAGCAGGTAAAGGTACTTGCCACCAAGCTCGATGACCTGAGTTTTTGTTTGCTTGTTTATTTATTCATTTACTTTTGTGACAGGATCTCACTAGTAACCCTGGCTGTACCAGAACTCACTGTGTAGACTAGATTGGTCTCAAACTCAGAGATTCACCTGCCTCTGTTTCCCAAGTATGTCACCATCCCCAGCTATGACCAGAGTTTAATCCCTGGGACCCACATGGTACAAAGACAGAACTGACTCCAGAAAGTCGGCCTCCTATTTCCATGGCATTCACATATGTACATTTAATGTGTATACACACACATACTAAACACATGTAAAAAAGCTTACAAAATAAAAACTACTCTTTTCCTTGCTGATTTTTCTTGGCATTCCTGTCTCCTTTAAATTTTTATTTTTAAATTGGACACATTGCTTCACATCTTTAATTTATAATAAGCATTTTTCCATTTCCAGTTTTACATGTTTGAAAAACCCACTTTGAGAGGAAAAGCACAGCCTTGGAAACCTCTATTAGGTTCAGGTCTCCTGGTCTCCAGCTGATTCTTGTCCACATAATTCTTATCCTCTGACACACAGGTGGTACCGTTCTATAACCCAGCTCACAGACACTAAGTCAAAAACAGAACTAAGGCTGGGCGGTGGTAGCACACGTGTTTGATCCCAGCACTCGGGAGGCAAAGGCAGACACATCTCTGTGAGATCGAGGCCAGCCTGCTCTACAGAGCAAGTTCCAAGACAGCCAGGGCTACACAGAGACACCCTGTCTGGGGGAGGAGACCCACAAAGCCGAGTGACAGTGACAGCAGGGCTCTACCCCGGAGCAGCCTGTGGTGTCTTTAGCGCTCCCTCAGCCCTCCCATGAAAAAGAAGCGAAGTGCTTCACAGCATCTGAGTACCGCAGTCTCCCACCTGGAGGATGGGCACACACTCCTGCCCAGGCAGTCTTCTCTCCCAGCAGCCAACTCCAAGGCACACACTCCCTGGCCTCAAATCTAGGGCATGTGTGCAGCCAACCTGCAGGGTGTCCCCTGAACCCCACCTCCCGACACACCCATAAACCAGAAGTAAGATTATCCCACCTGGAGACAAAAGAATTTTTTTGAATTATGACTTAAATCACCTAAAACCAGACATTAAACGTCTAGAAACCAGTGTTATTTTATAATTCAAATGCAGCTTAATAGCTTTAAGTTGTTTCTATACCAAACCTTCTGATCGTGTATTTAATTATTATGGGTAAGTTAACTGCCAGTAATGTTTAGAACTGTTTCACACACAATGCTAGCCCGCAGTCTGTTATGGAATATTCCTTTACACTGTGTGAAGCTGTGTCACTGTGATTGGTTTAATAAAGAGCTAAATGGCCATTATCTGGGCAGGAAGAGGTTAGGTGGGACTTCTGGGGACAGAGAGGACTCAGAGAGGAAGAGAGGTGGAGTTGCCAGTGAGTCACCAGCCAAACACAGAGGAAGCAGAATGAGCAGTACAGAGAGATGAGGTAAAGAACCACATGCCAGAACACAGATTAAAAAATACGCGTTAGCCGGGCAGTGGTGGCGCACGCTTTTAATCCCAGCACTGGGGAGGCAGAGCCAGGCGGATCTCTGTGAGTTCGAGGCCAGCCTGGGCTACCAAGTGAGTCCCAGGAAAGTCGCAAAGCTACACAGAGAAACCCTGTCTTGAAAAACCAAAATAAATAAATAAATAAATAAATAAATAAATAAATAAATAAATAAATAAATAAATAAAAATATGCGTTAATTTAAGTTATAAGAACTAGTTAGGAACAAGCCTAAGCTAAGGGCAAGCATTTATAATTAATACTAAGTGTCCATGTTATTTGTGAGCTGGTGGTCCCTGTGAGAAAGTTCATCTGGGTGTTTTGAACTGGGGTTCAGCTCCTGAGCACCAGAGACTGAACACTGGCCTATTCACCCTGTAACCAGCTGGCTAACTCATTAAGCACTGGGCATCACTTAAAGGGAGATGAATGTGTGACTGTGCTCAGGACACTCTGGAGCCCTACCTTCAGGGACAGAAACATTTTGACTATGGTGTGTAAGAGGGAGCCGGAAGGGGAGATGGCAGGAAGTGGAGGTAAAAAGAACAAAGTGTCCCAAGCCCCCCTGTATGAAAGAGGGGACATGTGAACCTGGGTGAACATCTGGGTGCTGGCCAAGTCTGAAAACATAATTTGGAGCAACTTGAGGAAATGTCAAAGGTTCTTTTGTGTCTCTGACTCCTTTAAGGCCCTCCTTTTGGACTTATGATGCTGGAGGTGATATGGACTTGAGGAAATGTCCTAATTTTGGCTGAAGGGATGAACACTAATAATATCCAAAAGGTCCACCTTTGGTGAGGTCAGAGAAATGGGCAGTGCCATACCTTCCTGGTAGGAATCAACACTGGTGTGACTGTTAGGGATGGAATTTGGCAGTCTCTAACCAAAGCACATGTGCATTCACCTTCTGACCCAGAATCCCGCTTTCAGGATTTCAGCACTGAAGACACCCCAACAACGTGAAAGCACACTCACGTTATTTACCCAGCATTGCCAGAAATGGCAAAATCCTGGGGAAAACCTTAAACTACAGACCATCCACCCATCAGAGTCTCTGGATCTGTCTAAAAAGATGAGAGTGAATTCTATGAATGGATACAGTGATTTCAGAAAGTGTTTGTGAATGGACCACAGTACGCAAAACTTTGGATAAAACAGAAGACGGAATGATACATGCAGACAACAAATCAGACACTAAGGCACTTGCCTGTCTGGGAGTGAACAGGGGCAGCAGAGAAATGCGAGAACCACGTTAGTATTTCATAGGGTGGGAATCATTTGCTCAAATCACAAAGGTAATATGAAATTGGCGCAGCATCAGCTCTGCTGACTCGTACAGTAGGACAGAAGCACTGTGTAGAACAGGAGCACCGTGTGGGACAGGAGCACCATGTAGGACAGGAGCACCATGTAGTACAGGAGCACTGTGTAGTGCAGGAGCACCGTGTAGTACAGGAGCACTGTGTAGTGCAGGACAGGAGCACCGTGTAGGACAGGAGCACCATGTAGGACAGGAGCACAATGTAGTGTAGGACAGGAGCACCGTGTGGGACAGGAACACCCTGGCAGAGCTCATTTTCCACCTATCATACTTTCCCTTGGGAAGGGCAGGGCCTATTGCCCTTCTCCTTGACCAGACACAGGAGCTTCCATGACTGCCCTGATCAACAGCAGCAGTCTACCTACCGTCTGCTTCCTGCTTTCCCTAGGAATGTGTGCCTGAAGGAAACCCAGGCCACAAGAGGAAGGACCGAGGCCCCCAGCCTTCAGCCCTGGCTGAGCTCCACTCCACAACTAGAATCTACTGTACTCCACGAGAGGGCCCTTCCTCTTGGCAGTGGGTCATTCTCCAGCCTCCCCTGGTGACTGCGCAGAGCAGCCGGAAGTCCTCCCTTGCCTCCCCTGATGAAATTACAAATTTGTGAGGAAAACAAATAGTAGCTATTATCTGAAGCAACCACCTTGGGGTTGTTTGTTTCACAGTGTTGGACCAGTAGACTAACACCTGCACCTTATTCAAGGACGCCCACACTACCAGACCCCCAAAAGCCAGAATATGGTCCCGACACACTTCAGGCAGGCCAAGCAGATTTGGGGAGTCAAGCTCACTTTCCTCAGATGCCTGTCGGAGACAGTGACCCACACACATTCCTACGCAATTCTATCTCTCTGGTTTCCTGGAGCATGGCAGTTATCATTAAATTAACAAGGGGGGGGTCCCCTCTCTTGAGCTGGAGCTTCTAAGTGGGCTCCAGGTACTGGGCTCAGGTCATCCAGATTGTACAGCAAGTGCTGTATCCACTGAGCCATCTCCAGGCCTGTTTTTAGTTTTTCTTTAAAGATAGGCTCTCACTGTATAACCCAGGATGACAATCCTCCTGACTCGGCCTCGTGAGTGTTAGGATTACAATAGTGTGCCACCATGCTCAGCTCTGGTTTTATTTATTGTTTTGTTTTTTGAGACAGGGCTTCATTGTGTAAGCCTGCCTGTCCTAGAACTTTCTCTGTAGACCAGGCTGGCCTTGAACTCAGAGATCTGCCTGCCTTTGCTTCTGGCATGCTGGGATTAAAAGTGTGTGCCACCACTGCCCGGCTTTGTTTTGATTTTTAATGTGAGAAAACCATTCAGAAAGATTTTTATCAACCTTGCCACGTAGTAGTGTACAGTTCTCTGTTCTCCTTGGATCTGATGAGATCAAGACAACTGATGTCCTTAGATAAAGAGAACGTGGGGAGGAGGGAGCTGTCACAGGCAACCAGGACACTTCTAGAAGAGAGGATGTCACCTACTCTAGCCTAGAGGGAAGTCTTTCACCAGAGCTGGTAATTCAGAGTGTGTGTGGAGGCAGTGAGCTTGAGGCCAGCAAAGCCACATGGGTCAGGTCCGCGGTCACCTCCACACAGAAGAGATTCCACAGAACAAGTAAACCAAAGGGCAGCCAGAGGCAGAAGAGGAAGGCACCATGTTCCTCATTAAAGACAGCAGTCTGGCCATGACAAGAGGTCAAACACGATGGACTACCCATGAGAAGAGGCTGGGGACTGCAGGCAGGGGCTATGCCTCAAAACGGCGGGGCACAGCAGAGGCAGGAGGCCTCTGGTACAGGCTGACTTCAGAGTGCTCATCAGCACGACAGTCCCCGCAGTCCAAGGGGCATCAGAGTCACAGGTGACACTAGGTTCACTCCACTACTCAGCAGCTCTATACCTGAGCAACTTAACTTCTCTCAGCTCTGCTTCCCCATCGACATCAAGGAGAGATCTAGTTTGTGAGGATTTTCTTGGGATTAGAGTAATTCTAGAGTGCCCAGACAAGTCTGGTTTACGGCAGTGTGTATTAACAATCGTGTTCTGAGTGACTTAAGTCAAAGTCCAGCTTGTTACACTCTGAAGTCGTTCTCACGCTAAATCTTCAAAAGCAGTGACAGAGCCGAGGACCACCCACGACTTCAAAGACACTGGATTCTACTACCAGTGACCCCATGACCTTCCTACCTAGAGCCTGTTGTCAGGTGCAAAAACTAGGCATCACATCCCTCACATCTGTCCATCAGCAAAACCAGGTAGTTCTCCTCCCAACCACCCACTAGCACCCGCCTCTCAGCCCACCTTTCCACAGCTTCCCACCCACTCCTTTCCCCACAGCCTTTCTCCATGGAGAGTCACTTAAGCTTAGAACAATGGAACTCCCTGTTTAAACCCTCCCAGCACCCCATCTCCCTCAGAACAGACCTGAAGAGGCCCTGCCCACCCTCCACAGCTGCTACCTCTCTCTTGTCCTTGCTTGCTGCCCAGCCACACTGGCTTCAATGCTATCCCTTGAGTATCCCAACTGCATTCCTGCTGTGGAGCTTTTACAGACAGTGGGGTCCCTTCTGGAATGTCCCTCTAGCATGTATCACTATGGCTCACTGACCACCTCCTCAAAGAGACCCAGATAACACAAATAGTAGTGGGGCCTTTCTCCATCACCTTTAACCCAGCTTCAATTCTTCCTGCCGTCTGAACACAGGCCTCTCCATGTCTAGTTCATCACCATGTCTTTGGAACCTGGACTGGGGGGGGGGGGCCTGGCATGAATCCCTCGCACATGAAGGTGAGTGTAAGGAGAGCAGAAAGGCCCGCCTGGCAGCTTTACCTTCTTCCCAGCTGTGGGGCTGCTCTCCGCACTCTGCACAGGGCTCCTGTGGGGGCTTCGCTCGTCCTGGGGCACACACCTGCCCATGTACACACTGTAGTCCAGGAGCACCTTCTGCCGCACGCTGCCCACCAGCTCCTTCTGTTTGGGCTGGGACATCATCTCCTCCACGCTGCCTTTGCTGCTGCTTCGGCTATGGGTCAGGTGCCCCGAGGGACTGCCGTGTCTGCTGTGGGTGGGCAAAAGCCCTGGGGTGAGAAGTGAGAGCTATTAACACAGATGGAAAAAAAGGTCAGGAATAAACAAAACACCCACGCCTTAAATGGAAAAGCAGCTAAAATGCCACCATATGATTTTTTAAAATCTTTACCCTAAAGAATACTTTCTCCTCTAACATTAGATGATTTTTAGAATGGTTTTTTTTTTTTGCTTTGAGGTAGTTTTGGAATGGGGGCAGCACAGTATGCCAGGTGGCTATCTTTTTCTTTGCTCCCAGTGATCTTTTAGGAAAGCATAAAACACAGCGCCAATGTACCCTCCAGTCAGAGAGGACCTGTGAATGTTAACAGAGTAAATGGAGGGTGGGCAGGAAGCTAATGAATTGTTCATCCACAGCTCAGGGCATTTCAAAGATGCCATCTTTCATTCAACAGATCACTCATCACATACCTTCTCTGGACCTATTCCATGCTAACCAGGAGAACAAGGCAGAATCGTTGCCCTTGACGTCAGACCCGTGGGAAGGTAAGTCACAACTGCCTGTAACCAGCATTGCCAGAGGCTGCTGACCGGGCACAGACATCCACCAGGGACACCTGCACTATCTTTTGAGGAAAGAGTTGCCATTTTCCTTGGCCTAGCGGAAGAACGCTCCAGACAGAGAACAGCCCACGAAGAAGCAAGATTCAGAGAAGTCCCCATGAAGACACACAAAGGAAAGGAAGTGTGGGTGGAGGAAAGGGCAGGAGCCTGATGGTCAAGTGCATGGAGCGTGACCCCAGGTTCAGTTCATCATGTTGCAACCGAGGGTTTTAAGCATCAAGTGCTGACACCAATCGATTTGCTCAGGTGTCTGTGTGAGCAAGGACAGACAGGTAAAGATCAAGATGGTCAGGTGGTGGTTGCCCATTTCCAGCCATCTGAATGGCGCTCTCTCTGCTTGTACAAACACTTGGGAAGGCTACTTTAACTTGGGTTTTTTGTTTTGTTTTTTAGCTAGGTTCTTTCCAGGACTGACTACCTCAAGTTTTACCTAGAATTCAAATTTTTTATAATCTTTTATCATTCTCAAACCACTTCAAAGTTTAACATTATTTTAAATGTCAGAATGATGCTATATCCCCACCCACACTATTTTTTTTTTTTAAATAAAACCTAAATGCAATGTGGTATCCTGGATTGGAATTTAGTAGAAGAGAAGGACTTTAAGAGAAAATGCAGTAATCAAAATAAACTCTAGAGTTTAGTTAATGAATAAAAAACAATTTAAAAAAGACAGAGCCAAGAATACTCCTCCCCCTATTCAAGGTCAGGAGAGGAAAACCCGACTACAGCATGGCTATTGTCCCCTGCCACGGGGCAGCGTCTTCACTTGGGGTGGGACACAGCACAGGAGCTATCACGATTATAGATTTCATGGCTGCCTCTTGGGAACATCACACTGGAACCGTGCTGGGGAGCTCATGGCTTTCCGCTCTCTCTGGGTTCTGTTCCTCCTGCAGCTACTTCAGACTGAACTAGACCTGAGTGCTAAAATTTGGAATCTCCATCCTTGCTTGGGTCTCTTGAGTCAGAACGTGCACCATGAGTTGCCAATAAAACCTATGTCTCTAAGTGATGGCATCCCTGACAGAGAGGACAGGCCTGAGCCAGCCAGCAAGACTGCTTCCGTCGTCATGCGGTATTTACAGAGGTGCCTGGTCTTGGAGACTGAGCACCTTGTGGGCTGATAACAAGCCAGTTGGGCAGTGGCTGTTCATACATTAATTTTCATCATTTTGGTCAAAGGGTCAGAAAGGCTAACCTTTCTGATACATGTAATATTGATACACAAGGGAGACGGTCTGCAGTATGTAAATCATCCAGTAGCTGGGCAGTGGCTCTGAAATACAGTACAGTCTTCACCCGATGCCTGAAGTTCCACCTCAACTCACAGTGGTTTAAGGTAACTCAGGCTAATCAAGGTATTGATGGTGTGAGAGTGGAGGCTTGCTTGATTTCAGTCTACAGTGGATACCAAGGCCTTCCACACTCCTGGCTCTTACTATTTATTGACTGTGTTGTGTCAGAAGTACAAGTCATCAAAAATAACCAAATACAGCTGGGCATGGTGGCACACGCCTTTAATGCCAGCACTCGGGTGGCAGAGGCGGGGATCTCACTATGTAGCTCTGGCTGGCTTGGGATTCACTACGTAAACTAGGCTAGCTTCAGACTCACAGAGATCCACCTGCCTGACTCCCTAGTCCTGAGATTAAAGGTGTGTACCACCATGCTCTGCTCTTACCATTTTCTTCAGACAAGGGTCTCCTGTAGCTGCTTTGATGAGAATATCAAGAAAAGAGAGTCCCAGATGCCACCACAGGCTAACCACATATACCCACAAATGGACCATCACTGGAAAAATGACTCAGTACCAAGGGCGGTAGCGGTTACTGTAGAAGGTACACATATCATGACAACACACTTGGGGTGGTGGAGAGTAATGAACTGAAGGTGGGCTGCTGCTGGCACTCCCTCCTCCTCTTCCCACAAGCCCTTCAAACACATCCCCACTTAGCACAAACGCTATTACCTGATTTACTTCCAGAAACCCCAGGCAGCTTCTTGAGGTCTGACTTCAGTTTAGATGCCAGGATGAACCTCCTAAACCACTCCTCCTTTTCCCGGCCAGTTCTCCCAAACAGATACAGGGTCAGGTCTCTCTGGCTAGACTTCGTCCCCTCTTGAGGCTGGGGTGGCTTCTTAATGTCTTCACTCGCCAGCTCTTTCTCAGCAGGTGGCTTCTCCTCACCAGTGTCCCTATCCGTCTGAGCCTTGGACATAAAGTCATCTTGCCGACCAAGCTCGATACAAATGGGGTACTTTTTATTCCAGATTCGTTTGCGAGCCAGACTTTTAGGTACAAGATAAATCTACGGAGAAAGGAAAATGATGATTTACATACCACAGACCGTCTCCCTTGTGCATCAATATTACATGTATCAGAAAGGTTAGCCTTTCTGAGCCTCTGACGAAAATGCTGGAAGTTAAGTAACTCTTACCACCTGTCTGTAACCTAACTGTAGAACGCAAAATTTTTAGAAATGACTTGTTATTCCTCAAAATTCCGAAGTGTACATATTTCAGAAGTACACAAGAGCTATAAATATCTTTCATTCTTAGGTAGCAGTAGCAGAGTAGTAACGTTACTCTGATTATTATCAAATAGGCTTGGATACCAACTGGATTAATGGTCCTAGATGAATCTTAATCTGGGGGGAAAAGTATCTCCGGTCTAGACAGAAAATGCAGGTCAATGCTGGGAATCAACTCAAGGATGAATCTATACAGCAACTACTTTACATACTTCCATTACTATGGAGGAACTTAAAGACCACTCATTTGAGTTATAAGAACAGAGAACCTATGTCTGTGTGTAATAAAAATTTGTATTTTCCACAAAAATAGAAACAGTACCTTATCAAAATGTACTGGCATGTGCACAATTTTTACATTTTACAGAGCTTTTATCAATACTTGGCACCACAACACATTGCTTTTAGACTAAAATGCAGTGTTTTGTTTTTTTTTTTTTTAGGGTGTGTGTAGACAGCAGGTTGAAACCCGATTTCACGATATAGACGAGCTCAGCCTGGCCTCAAACTATGTAGCCCAGGCTGACCTTGAAATCATGGGGATCTTCCTGCTTTAGCCTCCTGAGATTACAGGTTTGTGCCACCACAGCTGGTACATGTGGTGCTGGGGATGGAACCCTTGGCTTTGTGTATGTACAAGCATTCTACCAGCTGAGCTGCATCCCTAGCCATAATCAGTATAATCAGCTTTTAAAGTCAAAATTCTGAGTGCAGAGAACCCTGCTCCTGGAGGTGTGGTCCATGGAGCTGTGGCATTGGAAGCTCATAGAAATCCAGGCTGTGGGTCCACTCAAAGTTGCTGCATTTCAAAGGATGCCCAGTGATTCACAGTTACTGTCTGGGATGCTGTCATCATGGGGTGGGGTGCAGTATAGCAATCAAGATCCCAAATGCTTTCCACTCATTCAAGCTCAGCTTCCAGAATAACCCAGACTCACCTTGCTGTCTGAGAGGTCGTAGATTTTCTGGCTGATGTAGGTGACCTCTGGCTTCGTTTCATTGTAGCTTGCCCTCCTGGATATGTTTTTGTTGGGTTTTGAAAGTCTTAAGGTTCCACCCTCAAGCCGGACAAAGACTGAGTGTGTCAAAGTTGCATGGTAAGTTTCTGGATCATAGTTGTAGATCTCGTTCATCCATCCCTGATGGAAAAACACCTTTGTGAGTAAGAGTGAACAGTGTGCAAACAGCGAGTGTCCTGGATGTTGAGACTGAAACTCATGATGCGCAGTGATAACTTCCTGCTGCCAAGCACTATGGAATAATTTAGTATGGTTTTGATAACCAAAAATTTCGAGAGGTAGTATGGTAATATCCGCTATCCTAAATATACGATTCTTTTCTTAAAGCTGCCAAGCAAAAGGAGAAATTCAAGTCTTACGAAGCAAGCCTAATCATCCTTGGGAATGAGCACTGATCCAGCCTGGCTTTTTTCTGTTTGTGACAATGTAGCCCAGGCTAACCTAGAACTGGTGATCCTCCTACCTCCACAATCTGAGTGCTGTGATTACTGGTGTGGGTCACCATGCCTGGCTCCCAGTCTGGTGCTGTCTTTAGATTACATTTCTTTGTTTGTTTGTTACATGTGTGCCACAGTGCCCCTGTGGAGGCTGGAAGACTACTTGCAGGCAAAGACAGGTCTTTCCTTCCACCGTGTGGGACTCAGATTGAACTCCTGTCAAGCTTGGCAGCCAGTACCTAAGCCATTTTCCCAGCATAGTCTAGCTTTCTAAATTAGCCAAACATCTGCTGTTCTTAGCCTACTTGCAAACCATCTTTGACATGTTGTCAACCACATTAACTCCTGTTACCATTCCTTTAAGACTCAGAAACCCTTCTAGCCTATTCCAATGACACTGTAACAGGTACCTCATGGGAATCATACAGTGAAAAGCAGATGAGTGAGAATCCAACAGCAAATAAACAGGTGCAATCAACAAGTCCTCGTTACTACAGTAATTTAGAGGAGTACAGTGGTGCTCCAGAGCCTGAACCATCCTCAGATTGGTACAAATATACTCATATGGCGGCTTGTTTTTGTTTTTCCCAAGTTTTACAGACTTATTTTATGACTGATTTGGTTGCATGTTATCTATGTGCATGCTTGGCGCCGAGGAGGTCAGAAAAAGGGAGTGAAGGGGGCTGGAGAGATGGCTCAGCGGTTAAGAGCGTTGGCTGCTCTTCCAGAGGTCCTGAGTTCAATTCCCAGCACCTACAATGGTACAATCTACACGATATCTGGTGGTCCCTTCTGGTGCGCAGGCAAACAAGCAGGCAGAATGCTGTATACATGATAAATAAATAAATCTTTTTAAAAAAGTAAAAGAAAAAGGGAGTCGAATCCCCTGGAACATGTAGGTGCTGAGAACCAAACCTGGGTCCTCTGCAAGAACAATAAATGCTCTTAACGCTGCCCCATCTCTCTAGACTTGTTTTACTTTTATTTATGTACGTGTGTATGTCTGTGTAAGTGTACGCACATGTATGTGGGTGCTCACAGAGGCCAGAAAAGAACAGCAGATCCTCAAGCTGGAGTTCCAGAAAGTTGTAGAAGGCATGATATTGGTGCTGGAGGAACAGCAACTTCACCACTAAGCCAATTCTCCAGCAGCCCCCCACCCTCCCTTTTTTGAGACAAAGTCTCACTAGGTTGCTCAGGCGAACCTTGAACTTCTGATCCTCTAGCCTTGGCCTGAGTAATGGGGGTTACAGGCCTGTACCACCAGGCCCAGTTTTACACATGGATCTCAACATTTGTACATACTGAAGTTGCACAAACAAACAGGACACAAAAAACATAAAATATAAGCTAGGTACATCACATATGCACATGAAAGCAAGGAAACCCATCGTTTTGTATGATACTAACAGCAGAAGGGCAGACAGACTGTACTAATGTTCATAACTGTCATCAGTATTATCATGTAACACTGGGCCTGCCAGAAGGCATTTTTCCCGTTTTGTGACTCACTGAGACCTCTCAGAAGCTCCATAGAATGCTAAATGATGTCTTCTGGCTCACTCTGTAATGGGCAGACAAGTACTTACAACATCTAGAATTGGGACTGCCGTTCCATTGGTAAACATTTGAGTGGGCAGACAAGTACTTACAACATCTAGATTTGGGACTGCCGTTTCATAAACATGTGAGTCTCTCACCAGTGTTGACCCGAAAACCTCAGAGAATGAGGACTCCTGAGAACCCCTCCATTTGTCCACCCATCATCATAATGTGCACCGAACCTACACGTCAAGTAAAATGCTAGGATTGATTACAAAGATTTTTTTAAAAGTTTTTCTTTTAGGATTTGTTTATTTTTATGTGTATGAGTGTTTTGCCTGCATGCAAGCATGTGTATCACTTGCATGTCTGGTGTCCAAAAAGGGGGCACAAAAAAGGTTGTGAACTCCCTTGTGGGTACTGGGAACCAAATCAAGTCCTTCACAAAAACAAGTGCTCTTAACCACTGAGCCATCTCTCCAGCCCCAGCAGTCGATACAAAGATTTTAAAGGAGTCAGTGGCTGGGAGGTAGCTCAGTGGTAGAGCTCTTGTCCACCATGCACAAGGCCCTGGTTCTACCCCAGCACCTAGGAAAAAGTTAGGAACTAAAAAAGAAAAAAGATAGGCTTGTTGGCCAAAAAGTAGCCACCAAAGAGTGGAGAATTGGGTCTTTATCCCATTTGCCTACTAGAATATGAGTAAGAGGCGCCATCATGAAAAGGCAGCTCCAGTACAAGGCACCAAACACACTTAACTGTGTGGGGGTAAAACTTATGAACCAGTTACACAGATTTACACAACTCAGAAGACTTGTTCTGCATTAGCTGGGAGAATTTCACTCTCCTCTCTCTGAGTTACTGGCCACAAGCAGCATTTACTCCTAAGCACTGTGTGAGCAAGCAGTGCTCATGGGGAGGGATGGTCCAGCATCTGCAAATGAGCCAGCAATGATCCGGGGACAGGCAATCCCCAACACAGAGCATCAGCTGGGGTGGAAATAACTGTGTGAAGTGTAAAGCATTCTTAAGTTACATTGCTTGGATACTATGGTGAAATCCTAGTTCAGCAGATTTAAGCTCTGATGAACAATCCGAAGTCTTTCACTCCCATCTGATGTATCTGGCTGTGAGAGTTTACCATAAACCCTTGAAAAGAACCGTCTTCCCAATATCAGTATTGGGAGTACTGGACGGAATCTGAGTGCTTGTGACTGAGGCCAAGGCTTAACGTCAAAGTTTCATGTGCTCTGCCCTGATTTACTCCTCCCAGAAGGGCAATGTTTATTGTTCTCAACACGCAAGAGTATACTTTCCTAGGTCTAGTAGTTGCAACTACCTTATCTCAGGCTCGGGCCTCTTGAGGCAAGAAAATTGCTTGAGTTGAAGGTCCATCTAGACTACAGTGTTTAGAATTCAATACCCAAAGAAAAGTGTAAAACATACTGAATTGGTAAAAGAAGTGACAAAGAATATCTAGGCTAGTGAAACTTTCTGTATCTTCAAACAGACTCTGAATTTCCAGGGCTCCTGCGGCAGCAGTGGACATGCAAAGCACCTTACTGCTTCAGAGGTGGCTGGATGACAGCTGGATAGGAGACTACACATCGGCTATTTTACCATCATAAAAATTAACTTACCTTTAAAATAAATGCTTAAACAGAAAAAAACAAATATTACCAAGTTGTGTCTTTTCCTTTCTTGGTATTGTGTGTGGGGGTGGGTGGGGGTGTGTGTGTATGTGTGAGATCAGGCTGCGCTCCTCAGCTACTTCTTCACCTTATTTTTGAGACAGGGTCTCTCACTGAACCTGGCATCTGTTGTTCAGCTAGAACAGCTGCCCCAAGACACCTGGGATCCGTCTGCCTCTGGCCCCAGGTCTGAGTGTAACTCTGACACCCTCACGCCTGTGCTACAAATATTCCACTTACTGAGCCATCTCCCCCACCCCCTACCCCTCTTTTAAACATGGGTCTCACTATGTCGGTCAGGCCAGTGCCAAACTTGCAGAGATCCTCCTACTTCTGCCTCTAGAACTGGCATTACTGGCATGCGCCGCTGTGACCAATGTCTTCTTTAGTTTGTTATTGTGCTGAGCTGCATTCCTTGTTTTAATGAATTCTGACTAAACGTTAACTCCATCTTGCATTGTTGGGATTAGTGACAATACTGGTCATTATGTGTTGGAACTGAATCATCTCAGTTCCTGAGAGCCAGGGTCTATATATTTCCAACTCCAGGTTCAGTGACTTCACCCTGGGAGTCTGAACCTGGTCATGGCGGAAATTCTTACATGACAGAAACCAGGGGACAGTACAAATCAAGGATCTGTACCCCCTCCTACCAGCCACTTTTCTCAATCATGTGTGTGTGTTTTGCTGGGGACAGGATGCAGAGCTTTGAACATGCTGAACAAGTACTCTACCACTAAAGGTTTACCCTGAACCCGTTATCCTTTATCCACATTGTTCAATTTGATTTGCTACTGTTTTCTAAAGAATCTAGTTTGCATGCAATACCTTTAGTGTTAGTAAGCATCATGAATTAGGCTGGGCTGGAAAGATGGCTCAGTCATTAGCGAGCTGGTGTTCATCCGAGGACCTGAATTCAGGTACCAGCACCTACATATGTGCTCATAATCACCAGCAGCTTCAGTTCCAGCGAATTCAATGCTCTGTCTTCCAAAGGCATCTGTATGCAAGCGCACCTACCCAAATTCACACCCATATACACATAGGGGAAAGTAAAGCTTTGAGGCTACAGAGATGGCTCCGTGATTAGAGCATTCGATCCTCTTGGAGAGGACCTGAGTTCAGTTCCCAGCACTGACATCGGGTGGCTCACAACTGCCTATAATTCTAGCTCCAGGGATCCAGTGCCTTCTTCTGACCTCCAAGGGCAACTAAACTCATGTGAAATCCATTCCTCTTTTCTGGACATTTGTGTGTAGAACTCACATTATTTCTTCTATTTGAGAAATTTTGCAAATGAACTTTGTAGGAAAGTTTTAAACCATGAATTCATTCAATTTCTTTAACTTCTAATGAACTAGTCAAGTGATTTTTTTTTCTGTTGCTGTTGTTTTTTTAAATAAAGACTCATCTTGCACTTGTGATTTTCCTGCCTCAGCCTCCTAAATACAGGGATTATAGGAATGTGCCACCAGGCCTGCCTTCATTTGTCCTTATGAACTATTAAGCCAAGGTGTGTTTCAAAGAATTTATTCCTGCTAAGTCCCCAACTTCTGGCCATAATGTGATATTTCACTGTGTATGTGTGGGTGGTTTGCCCGTGCCCAGAGTGGAGGCCAGGTTAGGTTACTGAGTCGTATAAGTATCAGAAGATGCCAGGTGTCCTGCTCTGTCACTCCCTGCCTTATTCTCTTGAGACAGGGTCTCTCACCCACCCTGGGGCCAGGCTGGCAACCACACCTTGCTTTTGCATGCGGAGGCTGGAGAATCAAGGCCATGCTTGCACGGTGAGAGTTCGTGTCCCTCTCTGATCCCTTCAATGTCTAGAGTCTGTGGTGACTCCCTTCTTTCAGTCCTGGCAGTAATTTGTACTTCCCTCAACTGTTTCTGTTTGAACATAAACTTTACTGCTGCTACGTATCCTTCTAAATCCACAGCCACTGAAACACGTTCCATGCTGCGTGCTTTATCTCATTAAATGGAAATATCCTCTAATTTCCCTTCCACATGCTATTTACAAGTATGTTGTTTAATTTTCAAGCATTTGGGAATTGTAAAGATACTTTTCTGTTCCTGACTTCCAGTTTAACTACATTATGGTCAGAGAACGTTCTCTCTATAATTTCTCCTTTGTTAGTGAGACAAAATTTTGTTCACTTCTTTCATCTGAAGTACTTTTTGATGACATCCTTAGCCTGAGACTCTTTGCCATAGTCCTTAACCACCATCTAACTGCAGCCAGCCATTATAGGGTGTGCCTTCTCATTCCTAGTTTCCTGTTGTCACCGACCCTAATCAGGTTGACTTGGTGCTAAGTTGCCTTGGCTTCCACCAACTTACCAGAGGCTTATCACAATTGGATGCAAACTCACAGATGGGCTTGGAGCTTATTTAAGGCTGTGGCGGCTTCATGAATTCCATGTGCTCAGGCATCATGGATGAGAGTGGTCTTCAAGACCTCTTCTTAAGCAGAACTAATGTCCATTACAGCTCCAGCAGCGGGTCTCGCTCAGCCACGATAGTGGGTTACAGGTGAGGCTCAGTCTTGGGACACACACTAGTACATCTTCAAACTCAGGGCAGGGGAAAAGTAATTTCTTTCTTAATTTCTTTTTTCTGGGGGTTGGGGGGGGGGGGTTGAGACAAGGTTTCACTGTTTAGCTCTGGCTGTCCTAGAACTTGCTCTGTTGACCAGGCTGGCCTCTAACTCAGAGATTGCCTGTCTCTGCCTCCTGAGTGCTCGGATCAAAGGCATGTTATCATGACCAGCAACAGCGTAACTTTATTTTTTAAACACTTGTTAGGTTTTATGTGCCAGGATATTTCTATTTTAGTGACAGTTCCTTCTTTCTTTAGTTTCTTGAGACGGGGTTCTTATTATGTACACCAGGCTGGCCTCAAACTCCAGCTCTTCTAATCTCAACTTCTCTAGTGCTGGGAAGAACCCAGCATTTACAGACCTGCACGGTCAAGTTCTGAGATTAGAGCATGCACTGCTGGGCTCAGATTATCCACAACAGTTCTATGACTCTTAAAAGACAACGCCAGCGGCTGACATTGAGTTTTCTCCAATATATCCTCTCTTCAAACACGAACTTATCTATGCAGAAACTTCTATGAGTTTTTACCTTATTTCTTTGCTTTTCAGGTTGGGAAAATAAGATAAGAGACCACAGGTGTGAAAGCTGGGCTTAGCACCACCTCTGTTCACAGGTCAGGCCTACTGCCTGTGCCCTCTAAGGTGCTGCAGAACGGTTCTGTTGCCAGGTCAATTCCTGTAACTGGTGAACAAAGGCAACCTTCCCCACCACGCCTCCCGAAGCTGGTTTGTCATAGAGCAGGCACTCAGCTCAGGAGCCTGAAGAGCAGGCCGCTCCCAAGCTCTGGCTCCACTCAGCAGGATGTAGTTATCCTCTGCTGATAGCTCTGACAGATACAGGTCACCCTCTTTGCCACATATCAGGACAACCTGATCAGGAGGAACGGGAAGGAAGGGAGTTGGGGGCCCTAACTACACTGATCAAAACCATGGAGCCTTACCCGCTGAGCACTGCAGTGTTGAGGTGGAGGCCAGCAGAGAGCCCAGGCCATGCCTACCCCCCAACTCCCCCACCTGCTTCAGTGACCGCCCAGTACAACCCAGGCCAGCGTTCCTCCCACCCTCAGATGCCCGGCTGCTGTGGTTTCTTTTTCCCTCCCTTTCATCTTTAGACTTCCTCCTTCCTGAAATGTCATGTTCCTTTAATCCTGCTCACCAGATCCAGGCTAAAGTCCATGGCTGCCAAACACAAACACACACCACCCATGCTCAGGATTCGGACAGCATGTGTACTGTGGGTAATCATGTGTTAGCTTTAGGAGACCCTATCATGCTCACATTTGATTTGTGAAAGACTGCTGATAAAACGCCCTGACCACCCACACACTGCTAGCAAGACTTCCGCAGTGTCCAGGAACAGCTCAGGGTCCAACCCTGCCTCCAAGGCCTGCCAGTACAATGTGGGTGCTGCTCAGTCCTCAGACCCAAGGATCCATCCTGTAAGAGGGCTCAGCCTCCCTCTCCATCTTCCTCACTCCAACTCACAGTCTATGTGTAAACCACAACATTTCTCCATGCTGACAGTACTTTTGGGAGCAGAATTCACACAATAAAAATGAACAAATCTTAAGCACGATTTTGAAAATATTAATAAATATTCACAAAATATTTCTAGGCTCATAGCGTGTCCCAGGAACTTCACGTGCATTATCTTTTGGGCATGTGTTTTTGTCAATTTCCTACAATCATACACACAACAAAGCTCACTACAGTAAGTGATCTGCCTCTTGATCGAGACTGGGACAGCTGGGACTTGGCCTCAGGTCTATCTGACTGAGGTGTGGCCTCCCATCATGGCCCCATGACACGGCTATATAGTCTGGGCAGTGCCTTGTCACCCTTCAGGTCACAGCAAAGATGACACCTCTCCCAGGAAGCTGTCCTTCTCTGCTACTCTCTGTCCTCACCGGACCTGTTAACTGATTGCTTTAGTTAACTGAGCTGTAAACTCCACAGAGCAGGGAGAGCAAGGCGCATCTCAGTACTAGCTAATGCCTCCTGACTGACCATATGAAGGAAGCCTGCCTGATTCAGAAAGCAGTTACGAGGATTAAATGAAATCCTTAGAACTCACAGGCAGAAAGGCTGGAGTGCCCCCTCCCACACCAGCCCCACAGTACAGTGTCCGCTGCATGCCTGGAGACACACAAAGGAACATGCTGAGAAACTACTTGGTCACTGTCCTCAAGGGGAAGAATCAACAGGGAACTGCATAAAGCTCCATGGAGTGAGAAAACAGGAGCCCAGAGCGACAGGAACTGCTGCCGGAGCCACACTAGACAGGCGACCTGGGAGTGCACTGGCCTTGCTCAGGTCAAGATGCTGACCAGATTCAACTCTGCTCTGAGCGCCCCTAGAGTCTGGCCCTGTGACACCCTAACACTTCAAACCAGATCTCCTTTGCAAAACTCAATTTCCCAACACAAACCTAATCACCTTTTCCTATCATCAGCCGGCCAAAATTCTCCCGGGGCTTGACTAATTCCCTGGATTCGGCTGCATGTTAGATTTCTAGACATAACAGTCAGCTATACAACCTCGAGAGCAGCACAGGACCCCACTCTGTCCCCCACGCAAACCCGCTGACCCCTGCTCACCTGTTCGAACATTCTTAACCCCAAATTTACCAAGTGAGGTATTTCTCCAGCTTCATTCTGTCACGCGGCATGGGAGCGGGGATAAAGAGTTGTGACACACAGCTGGCATCTCACTCCAAGAGCTGTCATCTCTCTACTCACACTGCTGAAATGTCAGACAAGCTTCGTTTCTTTCTGAACCTGGAACCGTTCTAATGGAGACAGTGCATGCGCTGGAACAACAGCCTAGTCAGCGGGCTGCAGCTGTCTGGCCTACAGTCTGGTCCTGTGATGGCGTTTAGAAAAGGTCAGGGGTTTCTCTTCAATTCTCTGCTGGACTCAGAAGAGAACTTGGCTGGCAGTACAAACCACAATCTATAAAGGGCCCATTTAATCCCAGGAAGATTAAAAGCTACAATTAACCTTTTGCAAAATAATAAAGTCTGGAGGAGCTACCATTGTGCTCACTCTCAATCACAGTGTCAGGGAGGAGGAGTTCAAGGCCAGTGCTCCCGTGCTCAGCTGGATGCTGAGCTGACCAGAGGAAAGCACTGATCCTCTGGCCCCAGGAAGCAGAGAGTCCTCTGTGTGGTGTCTGGGCTGACACCAGTACACTGCAGCATGTTTTTATCCTGTGGCTATGCAGGCACGTGGACTTGCCTGTCACTCATCCCTGCTCATCCCTTCCTCTATCAAAAAGAAGCCTCAGAGAAAGGAGGCTGAAGCCAGGACCTGAGGCCATCACTGCAGACACTCACCTCTGAAATGTACGTACAGGTGACCAAATTCCTTTTGCCCCACAAATGAAAGACAAGCGTGACTCTACTAATTGGAGATAGCCCCCTTTTGACATATTGATGCCTGGCAACCAGAGTTACCTATTAAAACAGCACCAGAGATCCTAGGTTGGAGAATAGGGAACAAAGAGTCTGATCCACACTTTAGAACTTTGGTACAATTTTAATTTTACCCAAGAAAGATAAAGCAAACCTGCAGACACAAAATTCATGCACTGAATGACAGCCCCAAGCAGACAGCCAATATTTAAAACACACACTACTCAAAGACACCAGAGAAAGAGGAGGGGGAGTCCATTAGCGGCGGCAACGCCAGCATCAATACTGTCCACATCCTCCAAACGACTGCTTCAAGGTCACCTTCACAGCCCACCACTGGAATCACTGGCGTCAAGGCTAAGCCACAAACTGTGGGACACGGCCTTTATCTGAGCCTTTCTAGCCTGCACAGGAACATCTCCCAAGCTCAGGTGAGTTTTTAATTGTAATGCATTTAAATTATAGTGCACTGGCGGAATGTAACAGAACAGGAGATAAGAAGCACTCAGATTAGGCAGACAAATTAAATGATCTCAGATGAACCACTGAGATAACCAAGGTCCTATTTATGTTCATACATAATAAACATCAGCTCATATAATTTCAACACGGGCTTGTTAATAATAGATCAGCAAACAAATCAGAGAGCAGCCTCCAGCTTTCCAGATCGCAGGTCCTATCAGTCAAGCAATTTCTGAATATGAACCAACAATATTTACCTTCACTTATAAGTCATATACAATAAACAAGAGAAGCAGAGCAAGTGGACAAAATCCGCCTTTTTGTCAATTTTTTACTATACTGTCATGCCACCTTTTAAACTTTTTGTTTTATTTTTCTGTGTGTGTGTGTGTGTGTGTGTGTGTGTGTGTGTGTGTGTGTTTCTGTGGAGTCAATTCTCTCCTTGCACCTTTTCCTGGGTTCTTCGGCTCTGAGGTCATCAGGCTTGTGTGGTAGGAGCTTTATGGACTGAGCGGTCTCCCCAGCCCCTCCTCACACTGTCTTTAGCTGACAGCTGAAGGCACCATACATATTCTCAGAGTAAAGCTTCCTGTTAGTGATGATAATGGATACAGACGTGTATTTCAAGTTCAAATAGATAATTTCTGATGTTTATGGACAAAGGTAAATATATGACCATCCATGTGTCAACTATCACAAAGCTTAGTCACTTTTTTACCTAGAAAGAGCAAAAATACAGATAAAAACAAAAAACTAATATTTTCTTCTTGATAACGTCATCAGCAACCCATTGTGTACCACTGAGAGAATCTGAGAAACAAAGTGACGAGTTAGGAACACTGGCCTGGGCTCCACCACCACACACACCTGCACGTGTGTGCGCACACATATGCACATACACTCAACACACAACACTCACACACTGAACACATATCCAACACACACACACACACAGGGTAAACACACACATACCCTCAACACACATCCAATACACACTCAAAACACACACAACACACATACTCAACACACATTCAACACACCACACACACACTCTTAACACACACAACACTTACACACACATGCCCTGGAACCACTTTGGGTAAGGGCAAACTCATCCTGGAGGCTAATGACTCTACCATAAGATCAGTCTTCAGAGGATTTTGTACCTTTCTTCAGAAAGAAAGAGGACAGGGCTTGCTTTAGACGGGGTCACTCTTAGCCCAGGCTGGCCTGCAACTATGGGTTTTTTTGTTTGTTTGTTTTTGTTTTTTAGTTTTTCAAGACAGGGTTTCTCTGTGTAGTTTTGGAGCCTGTCCTGGATCTCACTCTGTAACCTAGGCTGGCCTCAAACTCACAGAGATCCACCTGCCTCTGCCTCCCGAGTGCTGGGATTAAAGGTGTGCGCCACCACCATCCGGCTGCAACTACGTATTCTTGGCTTGGCTTGAACTTGTCATCCTCCTGCCTCAGCTTCCCACATGCTAAAATTCCAAGCTCTAACACCACGCTCAGCTTATACTTTTCTTACACATCAAATATAAACTTGGAGGTGACAACATAGGTGGAATTTTTCAGTTAATGTCTTACTATTCTAAAAACAAAAACACAAACACAGTTTGAGAAGTCTTTAGCCCATCACACTCACAGCCTTTCTTTACTCCATGGATGAGACCCAGGACAAAACCAAAGGGATGATCCTAGGATAACCGCCCAGAATCCAAGCATTTGAGGATGCTGTGTGTTTATGCATAGGTGGACCAGAATAATAGCCAGTCACAGAGTAAATTAGTGAGCTAAAAATTGGCAAAAGTCTGGGTGTGGTAGTGCACACCTTTAATCCCAGCACTCCGAAGACAGAAGCAGGGAGATCTATGTGAATTCGAGGACAGGTCAGCCTGGTCTACATAGTGAGTTCAAGACCAATCAAGATGGACTCTGCTGGAAGGGAGGGAGGAAGGGAAGGAAGGAAAAAAAAATTGGCTAAGTGTTATTGCAAATGGTACTGGATACATGGGAGGGGACCATTATAATAATGTCTCCTTACTTATGTATATGCTTTAAAAAAATTTTATAATAAAAAGTTTTTTTAAAGTCCAAAAACAAGTTCTGGGACCATCTATCATCATTAACCATATTGTGCCTGTGGAATTCAGGAATACTTCTCACAGTTACTTTTAACCACCCTTAAAACACAAGGTGCATAGCCAGGCGGTGGTGGTGGCGCACTCCTTTAATCCCAGCACTTGGAGGCAGGGGCAGGCGTATCTCTGTTGTGAGTTCAAGGCAAGCCTGGTCTACAAAGTGAGTTCCAGGACAGACTCCAAAGCTACACAGAGAAACCCTGTCTCAAAAAACAACAACAACAACAAACAAACAAATAAAAATAAAAAACCACAAAGTGCAGCTGGGTGGTGGTGGCGCATGTCTTTAATCCCAGCACTTGAGAGGCAAAGGCAGGCAAATATGAGTTTGAGGCCAGCCTGGTCTACAGAATGAGTTCCAGGACAGCCAGGGCTACACAGAGAAGACCTGTTTTGAAAACAAAACAAAACAAACAAAAAGCACGAGGTGCATGCTTGCATGTGAGGCACCTGCACTGAATTCTTTTTAACCATGTTTGCAGTGGGGGGGTGTTCGCACTGGAGTGCAGGTGCTTGTGGAGGCCAGAAGAGGGCATCAGATTCCCTGGAACTGGAGTTACAGGCTGCTGGGAGTCACCCAACACAGAAGTTAGGAATGGAACTCAGGTCTTTCGCAAGAGCAGTAGGGCTTTTTAACCCCTTAGCCATCTCTCCAGAGCCTGAACAAGGTGCACTAGGAAAATAGCTGTATTTATAAAAGCCACACATAAAAACTCAAGTGACCCATTACAGGAGCAGAGCAGAAAATGCTTCTATAGTTTACAATTACTCACCATCAAAAAGCAACCTGACCCCTGCTGCTGCACAAGACAAGGCCACTCTCTCCTAATGGTTTGCTTATTTCTTTTTTTTTTTTTTTTTTTTTTTTTTGGTTTTTCGAGACAGGGTTTCTCTGTGTAGCTTTGTGCCTCTCCTGGAACTCACTTGGTAGCCCAGGCTGGCCTCGAACTCACAGAGATCCCGCCTGGCTCTGCCTCCCGAGTGCTGGGATTAAAGGCGTGCGCCACCACCGCCCGGCTTATTTTAATTTCTTTATGTATACAGTGTTCTGCCTGTATGTCTGCCTGCACGCCAGAAGAGGGCACCAGATCTCATTACGGATGGTTGTGAGCCACCATATGGTTGCTGGGAATTGAACCCAGGACCTCTGCAGCCAGTGCTCTTAATCGCTGATCCATCTCTCCAACCCTCTCTAATTTCTTAAAATTAAAAAAAAAACAAAAACAAAAAAACAAAAAAACAAAACCATGAACTTGAAGTTACAAGTTAGAGATTCTTCTCTACATTCTTTCCTACAAAATTAATTTGGGAATGGAGGCAGACTAGGGCCTGAACACATGCTAGGCAAGGCAAGTGCTCTACCACTGCGCTGTCCTTCTGGCTTCCTCCCCATCCCCGCCCCTGGAGCTGAGGACTGACCCTAGGGCCAACAAGCACTCTACCACTGAGCTAAGTGCCCAGCCCCTTGTTATTGACTTTTTTAAGATTTCTTTTCTGCCGGGCGGTGGTGGCGCACGCCTTTAATCCCAGCACTCGGGAGGCAGAGCCAGGCGGATCTCTGTGAGTTCGAGGCCAGCCTGGGCTACCAAGTGAGTTCCAGGAAAGGCGCAAAGCTACACAGAGAAACCCTGTCTCGGAAAAATAAAAAAAAAAAAAAAAGATTTCTTTTCTTTCCCTAGGAAGCAGAGGCAAGAAGATCTGAGTTTGAGCTAGTCTACATAGCTCAGGCCAGGGTTACATAGTGAGACCCCGTCTCAAAATAAACAACAACAAGAAACCTCACCAAGATACATGTGTGTGAGTATGTGAGTGTGCACACACACGCTAATCTATGCTATGTGTGTGTCCAGGTGCCCAGAGGTCAAAAAAGTGTTATCAGATCTCTTGGAGTTGGAGTTACAGGCTGCTGGGAGTCACCCAACACAGAAGCTAGGAATGGAACTCAGGTCCTTCGGAGGAGCAGCAAGAGCTCGTAACCACTGAGCCTCGCTCCAGTCTCAGCTTTCGGGTTTTTTTTTTTTTTTTAATATTTTATTTATTTATTATGTGTACAGTGTTCTGTCTGCATGTATCCCTGCAGGCCAGAAGAGGGCGCCAGATCTCACTACAGATGGTTGTGAGCCACCATGTGGTTGCTGGGAATTGAACTCATGACCTTTGGAAGAGCAAGCAGTGCTCTTAACCTCTGAGGCATCTCTCCAGCCCCAGCTTTCGGGTTTTTGAGACCAACTTGGCTTCCAGCTCAAGAACTTCCTCCCTCAGTCTTCCAAGTGCTGACGTCACCAGGTCTGGCCCCAAAATTACTCTTGATGTTTGCTGTTGTGATTTGATTTTTGTTTTTGAGACAGGGTCTAATGTCGTCCAGGCTGGCTTTGAACTTGCTATGTAGCTAAAGCTGGCCCTGGACTCCTCATCTGCCTGCCTCTCGCCATTTTGGGATTACAGGCATGAACCATTGTACATGGCTCAAAATTACTTTTTTATATGTCAAAACCAAAGCCTGTATTTTAGAGAACCTAATTATTAAAAAACAACCTGTCCCTCTTATTATATCTAACGCTGACAAACAAAGGTTTTCCAAAATTCATTTTTATTAGTCTCTGCAAAGGCATAAATGTAATTTTAGCCAACCCTCTAGACAGTTCTTACTCTGGGAACCGACATCCTACTGCTCTGGATGTTGGTAATTTATATGTCAGATAAGAACTTGCTCATAAATATAATTCAAAACTGCATCTGAGTCACACTCCAGCATAAATCCAAGAACCGTATGGAATCTTGGGAAGTTTCTCATTATAAACAAGTGGGAAAGTTGGCATGTAAGAGAGACCCTGGATGAAACACACTCCTGGCCAAGTGACAGGACATGCTCCGAGGAAGCCCATCCAATCTGGCTGGGAACGCACAGTAGTCATCCTAAGGGCAATGGCTAACTACCAGCCTAAACCTCCAGGACCTGACATACTCCTTTCTAGGGCTTTCAGCCCAGGACTTCTAGCTGGGCACCCGAAATATCAACTCCAGAAGCATATGAGAAAGACAGGATCCATAGTGTGACATTCTTGAGCCTGTGGCACACAAGAGGCTGCCTTGAGCTACCTTACCCAGCCCACCAGGCTTCAAGTCTGGTAGCTGCCGTCGTCACGCTTCTGCGTCCCTGGGCTGGGTGCCCAAGGCAGGTCCTGCTCCTACTGCTGCTTCTCATTTGTCTGAACTCCCACACCTTAAAATAAGCATGCTCTGCTCCTGGGAGTTCTTCCAGAGCCTTTGTGACAGACAGTTCACGGGTCACACAGAGGCCCTTTCTGCTTGTGCGCCAGTCAGTATGACTGATGATCAGTTGGGCTAGCAGGAAACGGTGGCGTACTGTGCCCTAGATAGCCACAGTTGTCTTTGAAAATAACTAACACTTGGCTGCAGGTTGGCCTTTTGGATTAGTGACCCCATCCTCACCACTGCTACAGCACCATGTTTATTTATTGTGTGCACAAGTGTGTGTGTGGGGGGGCAACCAGGTGCATACAAAGAAGGCGGAAGATACCTTGCAGGGGCCAGTTCTCCCCCCTCCATGTGGGTTCCAGGTTGTCAGGTTTGGCTTGCTCTTACTGCTAACCCACCTCACTGGCCCTTCAGCACCTAAATGTCTACAGTATAGATGCAATGAAAATTGTACCCAGAGAAAGCACAGAGCATCTTTCCTTTCCTTCTCGCCCTGTGAACTCACAGAGAAGAGAAACTACTGTGTCCCTTAAGTTATTCACAGGGCCGGTAACGGAGCCAGACTCTGTCCTCCGAAGGCTCTAAGAACTTCCTATCAGTGAGAACCTACATGACCCAGAAGCTTAAAGTCATGTGTTCTCCTCAATAGTCTGTTTAGTGTGATTTTGTTGAGACAGGGTATCCCTATGTAGCCCAAGATGGACCTGAACTTGTGATCCTCGTGCCGCAGGCTCTCAAGTGCTAAAAAAAAAACTCCACGAGCAATCCAGCTCCAGTTCAACCGGTTCATAGTTCACAGATGAAGGGGGCTTACAGATGTGTCCAACCTATAGCCCAAAGGCCACTGCATCCCAGGATAGCTATGATCGTGGCCCAACACATCTGTAAATGACGAAGTCATATTGCAATGTCAAAAAGTTAAACAGCCCTGGAATCTCAGGGTGTGGAATGTGCAGGATCACTATTGAGGGGCTCAAATCTGTATTGAAAATCTTAATAGCAGGTCTTACGGCCTACTATGAAGTCTGGGGAGGGTTTTAAAAGTTCCCATACTTGCCCTCAAGATTTGCATCACTTCATTCTCTACAAAAACTAATAGCAACAGATACACGGAAACTCAAACCAGCTAACTAACAACTCAAATCAAACTATTCTGAAGTAGGTATTTCTACTCACCACAGACACAGGTTCACAGATATCTATTCTGCTGCTATTAACAAAATATTCAGCCGGGCGGTGGTGGCGCACACCTTTAATCCCAGCACTCGGGAGGCAGAGCCAGGCGAATATCTGTGAGTTCAAGGCCAGCCTGGGATACCAAGTGAGTTCCAGGAGAGGCGCAAAGCTACACAGAGAAACCCTGTCTCAAAAAAAAAAAAAAAAAAAAAAAAAAAATTCAATCTGCACAATTTATTCATTTTATTGTTTGAATTCCTTTAGTAGTATTGGGGGTTGAACCTAGGGCCTTCAGGTATGCAGGTACCACTGAGCCAAATCCCCAGGTCTTTTTCTCACTAAGTTATCCAGGCTGACCGCAAACTTAACTTTGTAGCCCAGGTAGGCCTTGAACTTAGATCCTCTAACCTCCACCTCCTACGCAGCTGAGATCACAGGGCTGTGCTATGAGGCCTGGCTACATCAGTGTACTTTAGAAAGAATAGAGGTAAAGTTCAAGATGGTGTCACATCTATTCAGCTTCTGGGGTTGGGAAGGGTGTGCTGCTCCACCCAGGAGTAAGGTAGAGAGGGAGGGCAGGCTCATGAAGAAGACAGATGCCTGTCCAGGAGATGGAAAGGGAAGTAGTTGGCTGGCTGCAGAGCAACCCACTAACCAACTCTTATAGAGGCTGCATTCATCCCATCATGAAGACGAACCTCTCATGAGCCAATTACTTTTCTTCCCTTTTGAGACAAGGTCCTGCTGTTTGCCTAGGCTGGCCTAGAACTCTCTGTGTAGCCCCAGTTGGCCTTGAACTTGTGATGCTGTTACCTCTCTGCCTCCTAAGTGATGGAGTAACAGGAATGGACCACAGGGTCTCCTGAATTCTAAACTGGCCTCAAATTTTCTGTATCTAGGATGACCTTGAACTTTCAATCCTCTGGCGTATACACCTCCACAGTGCTTCAAGTGCTGGGATTACAGGCATGTGCCAGCATGCCCAACTTCTAATTATCACTCAACACAGTTACTCTGGAAATTAAATTTCAACCTGCATTTCAGTGGGAGCAAACCACAACCAAACCATGGCAACAGGCCTGTTTTATAAAGAAACCAGAGCCTGGCTCCTGGATCACGTCACAGGAACAGAAAGACCTGGAAGCAGAAGAGGACTTGGGCTTAGCTGGCTGATGTAGGCCTCTGGGGCCAGCCTTGGAGTTACAGCCTGGCCCCACTTCTAGCGAGAGTCCTGTTTCCCACGTGCTGCTGTGTGATCAGCTGCCTCACATTCCCACCACCATGGACCAAACCAGTCACTATACCTCCCTCCATGATGGACAGACAGCACCCCCACAACTGTGGGCCCTTAGGTTGCTCTGTCACATATTCAGTCTCTGCGACAGGAAGAGTAACTAATACTGCCCCACTGGTGAACTTCTTCCTCACTCATGAACCCAAGCATTCATCTGGACATTTCTCACCACATGCCTAACACACAGCGGGTGCTGAGGATACACATGGCTGATGAACACAGCCATCGAGAAGCACACAGAGCTCCGTGGAAGCCGGACAATAAGCACGTGACTACAGCTAGGAAGTCCTACACAGGGTGAGCCGGAAGCTGCCTGGCCAGGGCATTTCCATTTTAGAGGCCTGTGCAAGTTCACCCAGTGGAGTACAAACGGATGAGAGGCGTCACTTCTGGGTCTAGATACATAAGTAGACATGCTTTTCCTTTCTGCCAAAAGGCTGCATTAGAGAACTCTTAACCCTATGACAGGGCTTGGCAAACGGAAGACAGCCACATGAATTCATTACTCTGCTATCTGTGGCTGTTCCTCTGGTGCAGTGAGACTATTCCTCCCACAGTCAAAGACACTTCTTACTACCCTTTAAGAAAAAGCTGGTTGAGCCCTAGGAAGAGGAACAGGACAGCAAAAGCCCAGGGCCCCTGAACTGACAAGTATAGGGGACCCACTTACCCACCTACAATACCCATATTCGGCTGTGTGCTCGAGAGACAAACTCCCAATGTTTTGCGGTGGCATTAGCCTAACTCATTTGGAGAGTAGGGCACACAGGTCTAGTGAGAAACACAACATGGATGGCCAAGGCTGGACTTAGGACGCTTCTTATCACATCTGAAATTTTGTCACTGCTGACAAGTGTCTTCAAATGTCATTATCTTTAAAAATGATCCCCAAGGGGGAAAAATTACCTCACTCAGAAAAACCAAGCTCCTGGGTTATTTACATTGGCAATCCATAGCCTACAACAAACACCCTTCTAACCTACAGTAGTGTTACTTCTCTACAGGTGATTATTTTTAATTAATTAATTTATTTATTTATTTATTTTTATTTTATGTGCATTGGTGTTTTGCCTGCATGTATGTCTGTGTGAGGGTGTCAGAAACCCTGGAACTGGAGTTACAGACAGTTGTGAGCTGCCATGTGGATGCTGGGAATTGAACCCAGGTCCTTTGGATTAACAGCCAGTGCTCTTAACTGCTGAGCCGTCTCTCCAGGCCATCTACACTTGATTTTAAAGGATTCATTTACTGTATTTATGTGTTTAGGCATTTTGCCCGCATGTATGTCTGTGCATCACATACATGCCTAGTATCCTCAGATGTCAGAAGAGGGCACTGGATCCCCTGGGACTGGAGTTACAGATGGCTGTGAGTTGCCATGTAGGTCTGGGAACTGAACCTGGGTCCTCTGCAAGACTAGCCGGTGCTGAGCCATCTCGCCAGCTCCCAGCGTCCCCTTTTCTAAACAGCATGTTCAGCCAGTCCCTGAAAGCAGCAGTGCACACCAAGCAAGAGTTCAGGCTACAATACAGTTACCCGTATTAGTAATGAAACCATCCCAAGAGTTCAGGCTACAATATAGTTACCCGTATTAGTAATGAAACCATTCTAAGCAAGCTATGGCCCAAAGTGGAAAAGAATTATTCAGATTATTTCAACCCAACCCAAACCCATTGTGAGATATCAGCAGGGTGAGAACTGGATCTGACCTTGAGTTTGGGAGGTAGGACCTTTGGAAGGTGACTGAGATGAGATAAAGCAACCAGGCTGGGAGCTCGGGATTGAAATCTGGTGGTTCTGAAAGAAGACAGGGAAGACAGAACACATGCTCACAGTGGCCCCTGTCACCCAGCAATGATGCCCTATGTGCCTAGCATGCTGCCAGGAAGAAGGCCTTTCCCCGATAACTCTGGGCTAGAACCACTTCTCTTCCCTCAAACTTCTAAGCATCCTGCATCATTCGCTTCCCAAATGCTGAAATGACAGGTGGGTCCCACCAAATCTATGTAATTAGCAACAGAAAACAGACTGACACACACACCTCAACTGCACAGATGTGCCTCCATTTCTTCATGAGCACAGGCCCGAACTGAGCAGAGCTGGGATACAGTCTGAATGAGACAACACACCCACGCCTAGCACCCTACCTTTACTGTTTCACTCACTAGACGAAAGCAAGCCAACTGTAGTAACATTTAAATACCACTGCAGCGTCACCCTCTGGGTAGTTGGTAAACTGTCAACCCACAGCAGGGACTGGATCAACACCAGACTGACTATATTATAATAAAATTTTTCCTAGTACGAACCAATGCTCAAACAGTTGAAATCAAATGCTCCAGTCAGTCTGGGGCTCTGGGACTAACAAACACCATTTTTCTTTGCTAAAATTAGCACTAAGTCACCTAGAGCACGTGTAAATCAGGTAGTCATAGCATCACCCTTCCAAGAGTGGAGCCACCTTGCGTGAGTCATTTCACTCCACTCCACATAGTCACGCTAAGCAAAGGGTGTCACATCCTCAAGAGCCAACACCAGCTCCCCTTAAAAAAAGAAACTGTCTCATAACGAACCGCCAGGAGGAAGAAAAGAGTCAGGCTGCAAGATATATGGTTGCATTAAATCACACGGAACAGGGGGTGGGTCTGCGTGTGAGGTGCAGACACAAACTTCAGAACTGAAAAAAAAAAAACCTAGGATAATACATCAAATCAACATGGGTTTGATAGAGAATAATTTTTTTCTTTGAGTTCCCTGTGTCTTTCTCTTGGATAAGGAAGAAAGGTACAGAAACCAGAAAACAACAAATAAAATCTTGGAAAGAGTCCCCATCCTACCCCAGGTGTTCTGTTTTGTTTTTCGTTTTATAATAAAGAGAGATCGTGTTATCATTTCTAGAGTATTATTTAGATAGAAGGGAAGAAAAATCTAGAAATTTAACAGAGACCAAACAAGCTTCTAACTTGAAGAGCTACAGGTTATAATAAAATAAGATTCAAAACTGCTCCAAGAAAACAGAATTCGTCTTGAAGACCTATAAGGGAGGCAAGGGCTTCTCAGGCAAAGTCTGGGAATGAACTTTCTGCAGAGCTGTTCCATGGGAAGGGGGTGAGGGGTCACACTGGGCTCAAAAACCTGGGACAAAGAGAGTCCCTGTCTCATCGTGTGTAAAACTAGAAACATCTAATGTCAACAGGAGATCGATGTGGTTGCCCTTGACAACTTGTATATAGCAGTGACCTTTAAACATTCCTGATTCTACACCTTATATAAGTATGTGTATAAATAACTCAGAAACTATATAAATGACAATTATAGCTTGTTTTAGATTTTAAATGTTTAACATATTGTGTGTGTGTGGTATGTACACATGCATGTGTGTGCAGGTGCTTGCCAAGGCCAAAAGCCTTGGATCCCCTGGAGCTGAAGTTAAAGGCAGCTGTGAACTGGCCTGACATGGGTGCTGGGACTCAAACTCAACTCTGCAGGAGTAACACCTGCTTCTCAACCACGTCTCTCCAGCCCCAAATGGTTTTTTGCTGTTCTATTGTTTTGTTTGAGACAGGGTCTTACTATAGAGTTATGGCCTGGAATTCACTCTGCAGACCAAGGCTTGGCCTCAAATTACAGAGATCCTCCTGTGCCTGCCTTCCAAATGCTGAGATTATAGATGTGTGCCACCACCATGCCAGGCAACAACTGTAGTTTTATGCTACAAATTTTATGATGCATACACAACAGCCAGAAATAAGTAAATGTACAGAAATAAATAGAAATTCCGCACCCCCAAGATTATCCCAGAAAACCCACCCCTGGAGGGAGACCCAAAGCCTGACACACAGCATGCACAGAAAGTGGTTATCTTCTCTCAGTGCATAGACAAGCTGTCACCAACGGTCATGACCTGGTCTCTTTCCTCTTGGCCCTCTCCTGCAGTTCCATAAGCATTGATCCTGAGGCCAGAATCTCAAAAATATATAAAATCCTGCCAAACATGGTAGTGCATGCCTCTAATTCCAGCAGTTAGGAGGCAAGGGTAGATGGATCTCTATGAGTTCAAGGACTGCTGGTCTACACAGTAAATTCCAGGACAGCCAGGGCTACATAGTGAGACTGTCTGAAAAATAAGAATATAGAATCCTAGCATTCAGCCAGGACAGATCCTCAAAATGTAGCAAGTTGCCTGGCTAACTGAAGGATAGACCTAAGTAGGAACTAGATAGCAGTGTCGCTTTCTGGGGCCATGGAGAACTTCAAAAAGCTACCCGGTAAACAGGTAAACATGATGCACAAGGCTTCCAGGGGAGTGTGGTTTCCTGGAGAACAGAGAGACTCCAAAGTCTTAAACACACCCCGATGCATACACCTTTAGCCATCAGCTCAAAGACTAAGTTCACTCATTGCTAGCGTGCTTGCCAGTGGCTGGGGAGAGGCTTACCTTTAGTATTTCAGGCTCTTTGATGTCCAGGGATCTCGTGTTCCAGTGTCGCAGAGTTTTATGTGACTTATGGTATGTATGAGCACTTGGTGGTGTAAAAAACCAGATCATGCAAACAGCAGTCATGAATCCAAGGCCAATGCCCAGGAAGAGTCCACTCATGTAGTAGGGGAGGGGGAGGATGAGGTACGCATAGACACACATTATAAAGAAGCCCAGCGTCTTCACTGGTAACTCCTGGAGCTGGGTGGCCGAGTCCGCTTCGTCCTCGCTGTCCAGAACCACGCCATCGTCGGCAAGCACCTCTGGCTTGAGGGGGACATCTAGGGGCTTATCAAGTCTCCCCTCGCCCTCAGTCTCCAGCTCAAAGTCCTCAGTGTACAGTTCACAGAACTCTTCGTCCTCTTTGCTCACTAAGGCAGACAGAGAACATTTCTCAAGAACGAGAGAACTTGTCTTCAGGCCTAAATCCTTCAGACCGCTCCCCTGGGAACCCTTGGGCTCCACTTCCTTCACAGCGTCCTCGGGGGGCTTCGGGTGGTCGCTCCTGGGGGCGTTGGAGTCACTGCCGTAGCCTTCTCCCTCGGAGTCACACTCCTCCTCCTTGATGCTGTAGTTGTTATTGCTTTCCAAGTGCCCATTCAAGCTGGACAGATTGGAGAGTTCTGAAGCACTTGAAGATAAGGCTTTGGGCCTGTGGCTGCCACTTTCCTCCCCGATGATTTTGCTGAGGAGCTGGAAGGGCTCATAGATGACTTCGGAAAGGCGGCGTTTAGTGTCTTCGATTTTCGCCTCCATTTCGGGCACTTTAAAAAAGGAGCGAGTGTCAGAGGGAGAAGTCAGTGGGGAAGAAGGCGCAGTCTTGGAGTCTCCACCCGTGTTCCGTGGCTGTGTGAACTGTTTGAACAGGTGCAGATTGAGTTTGGAGTCAGGGGCCTTATAGGACACGGCATCCGACTCCTGGCGAGAAGTGTCTGTGGACAGGGACTTGACCAGAGTCTTCATCAAGTGCCTGTGCCGTGGGGGATGGGGGGATTCTTTTGGCTCCACCTCGGTTGACAGGGACTTCACCAGGCTCATGAAGGGCTTCGCACTGGAAAGGGCAGAGGACGAGGCACTGGACGAAAGGACGGGAGACTTGGAAGGGGACGACAATGGGGACGAAGAACTGGTTTTCTGTTCAGAAAGGGATGACACACTGGGAGAGCTAGCTAAGGGCCCGGATGAAGAGGACCCTGGGGACAGAGCCAGTGGCACTGTACTTAATACTTGTACTGCTGGAGCCGGGGACTCCAGCAGCTTTACAGTGTTCTCGGAGACGGGCAAAATGGCAGGGGTCTCGGATACAGACAGTCCATCTGCCAGGATGGTGGTGGCAGCAGGGCCCACAGGGTCATGGCCACCCTGGGTTTCAAGATACAGGTCCTCCTTGGCTTCAAGGCCCGTTACAATGCTTTGGTCATCTAGCCCCTCCTCCAGGTACCCCCTGAACTCCTCCTCCTCTTCCTCCTCCTCCTCCCCGGATGCCGAGAAATGAATGGCGATGGTATCTCGGGACACGGACCTCTGCACGTGCACTTTGGGGGCTGATGGTTTTGGCATGTCAATGGTTTTCTCGGCATGGCGACCATTCAGACTTGTCATTGCCGGCTTCGTGAGGGCTCAGGCTCTGTGAAAAACAGCAAAAAAGCAGACATTAAAGAGTGCCTTCTCCACAGGCGACAGGGCCACGTGCAGATCCAAGCCCGGACGAAGCTCAACTTAGAGGTGATAATGTTTTTACATGGCAGATGGCCATAGTTTCTTGCTTTGGAAGGTTCAATGGCTTAATTTTCACCGGATAAATTCCAGCTAGGCATTCTCTTTTATGAGCAAACCACACACCAGCGTTATAAATGCCAAACAATCTGTCTCTCTCACAACTGCTGAAGAACCACTCCCTCCCTTTTAACTGGCTCATTTCTAGCAGCAATTCTCTACTGCGGGGCTCAAATGAAGCGTCCTAGTGGGTTTAAGGCTCTTGGAATAAGAACGTTGCCAGTGGTGTTCCGCCTGTGAAGAGCTAACCCAGGAGGGTTGCTGCTTCCACTGTGGATGTGCCTCGGATCTCCCGCAGCCCCTACTGTCTTGCCATGGCAGGAAGTGGCCAAACATCCAAATGGGGAGAACTAGACACTAACTGCCATGACCTGCTGTTCTCAATGGCAAGTGCCATATGGCCAGGGCATTTAGGCAGCTATGATGAGACCTCAGGTAAAACAAGCGTCTACTCAAATGGAAGAAAGCTGAGTGTCAATGTGGTAGCCTACCAGCAAGCATGAATGCCACTGGGGACTATGGAGAGACACGGGAGACAGGCTCTTTGCCCTTCTGGAGCTCAGTAGCTAGATGGAAGGAAGGCAGCCACCTGCAGAACTGCTCAGTAGGACAGATAATGCCAAGTGCACCTGTGACATCTAGTTCATGACATCTATATCACTGTGCTTTTAAAGAGCAGTTGACTATGTAGCTCAAGCTGGCCTCAAATGCATGATCCTCCTGTGTAGTCTCCTAACTCTCAAATGCTGGAGACAGTGGTGAGGTCCCACACCTGGCTAATTACAAGCATCTTGCTGAGCACAAGGCACCAAGACAGGTCTCTCGAGCTGGACAGAGGCGCCACCAGAAGAGCTAGGATATGGGGCAGACATCAGGAGTTCTGAGGACACAAGGCCAGGGTGAGACATTGGACACCTGTTCTGTCCCCTGAACTGGTGAGCAGTAGTGGCAGGGTGACCAATGTGGACATGGTGTGACCCTAGGGCTGTTCTCTGCCTGCAGGACATAAGGAGGTAGAGGGGGAAGGTGACCCCAGGTACAAGAGAGGCATCATGGGCGAGTGGAAAGGGTATCTGCCTTGCACAGGGCAACAGGCTTCTCGTACTCATTCCTTTCCCAGGAGACTCTGAAGCTCGAGCAAGCCACAACTTGAACAAGCTACAACCTCCCGATCTCAGTATTATCTGCAACATGGAGGACCCAGGGAATTCTCCCAATGTAAAATCCTACTTGTTTATGCTCACAGGTGACTACATACACGGATAACAGCCTACCACAGGCTATCAACACTGCATTGCTTGTTTATTCCTACCTTTTGTTTTGTTTTGTTTTGTTTTGTTTTGTTTTGTTTTTTTTGTTTTTCGAGACAAGGTTTCTCTGTGTAGCTTTGCGCCTTTCCTGGAACTCGCTTTGGAGACCAGGTTGGCCTCGAACTCACAGAGATCTGCCTGCCTCTGCCTCCTGAGTGCTGGGATTAAAGGCGCCACCACCACCCGGCGTTTATTCCTAACTTTAAGTCTTCTGCCAAACACTACTGTTCCAAGTGCCAGCAACCGATACTACCAATAAAAGAACAGATGGAACCTGGTGTGGCGGGGGTGGGAAATGGTACTCCTAGAGCACCATGGGGAGGGAACAAGCTAACGATGGCTAAGAGCACCTGAGCCAGGGCCCAGACATCACACCAGCACATCATTTTCACCATCAAATCCATGATGTCTTTGCAACAGAGCTTTGCTCCGTTCTTCTACGACCTGCAGGCTCTCCTATGGGGTTGGATACAGGAAGAGAGCATCAACCAAACACAGCAATCTACATCCAGCAATGGGCAACAGTTTGGAAATTCAGCCTCCAGGACAATTCCTCTCTGGTTTGTTTTGCTTGTAGAAAGGGTCTTGCTATTGGTAGGCCTGGCTAGCCTGGAACTCATAATGTAGACCACACCGGCCTTGAATTCATGGAGATGTCTACATCTGCCTCCTGAGCACTGGGACTCAAGGCAGGCCACCTTCCCTGCTATCTTTACTTCAATAGGTCTGTTGGTTATAAAGAAAACAAGACAAAGCAGCCATGGAAACAATGAGAGGGCTTGGGGATTTGGCTCAGTGGTAGAGCGCTGGCCTCGCAAGTGCAAGGCCCTGGGTCCGGTCCTCAGCTCTGAGAAAAAAAAGTCAGACAGCTCAGTTTCATTCAGTCCACCTAGTTTTGTAGGAATAATTCTAGATTTCTTTTAATTATACACATGTGTATGGTTATGTGCACACACGGTATGTGTATGTTCATGTGGGTGCCCAAGAAAGCCAGAGACATCAGATCCCCTGGAGTTGGAGTTACAGACATTTGTGAGTCACCTGATGGTGTAGATGCTGAGAATTGAACTGGGGTCCTCTGCAAGAGCAGTCTGTGCTCTTAACCGCTGAGCCTTCTCTCCTGCCTCTCACGGGGTAATTTTAAAGGAAAATTATAGAGGTCATTTTAAAAGAAAGTTTGGTACTGGCTAATTCTCAGTAAGTTGCTTTGCTAACACCAACGGTAAACAAGGCTGTGCTGTTCTGAGGTTGCTTCACAGGGAACGGTGGCTGCCACGGGAAGGAGACTACGGGCACAAGGTGAGGACAAAGCATGCACTTTTGAGGCTGGTCTCCTAGGAAGCAGGACAAAGCGAAGAGGTCTAGCTGAAGCAGAAGGCCAGGCTAGGCGAAGCCCAAGGACACACGGCAAAATATCAGTGGAGTCTGTGACCTCAACAAGCCAGCCAGACTTAGGGACCCCTGCTCACAAAACCGCTGTTTTATACCAAGGCCACCAGGGGCCAACTTCCAGACTAACAGGGGCCCATGACCTGCCAAGTGAGAAGGATTTCTGATAACCTCTGATCAACCTGTCCCCAAGTTCCTATCAGTTGAGAAGGCCCGAGATAGGCCTCAGAGAACTGGATGCCAGGCCACCAGATGGGGCAGGCAGTCTGGCCAAGCACTTCAGAGGCTCACTGTAAACAGTGTCAAGTCCACACTGACCGAGCCTGGCTCCAATTCTTAGTCTCACTAAAGCAAGCCAGTGGAGGCTGGGGCACCACGGCCACTGTCCAAACACAAGGACACCTCTGCTGTTTGTTACTGAGGAGACGGACCTGGGCTTCTGCCCAGGGGCTAGTAGAGTCAAAGTGCCAGTTTGCCAGGATCAGCCTCTATTTCACTAGAGCCCAGGTCTAGGGGTTCCCAGTTCCTTAGGCTCATTATGAGACTAGGTGAGCAAAGGTTGCTTCTAAGCAGCCAAACCACTGGTAAACTGAGTATTCTAGAACCAGCCCATGGTTGGGGTTCTAGACATCAAATCAGGTCTCTTCAAGCTACCTCTTTTCTTGTCCTTCTTATGGTTGGCTCCAGGGCTCACAGAGCTGACTTCCCAGTCAGTCACAGTCTTTCAGGACAGCAAGGCCAGGAGGAAAGTGCACCCAACTGACACTGGGAACACGGCGTGGTCTGCCCCAGCACCGATCAACCATCCAAGGGTTAGATGTGGTCTTCCGACACTCAGGTCTGGACACCCTTTCCACAGTAGCAAACAGCTCTTTTGTCTTGCTTTGTCCTGGCCACAGTACCTACCCTCTGTGCTCCATCACGATGTTTCCCCATGAGCCAAGAGCTCAGCTTTGGCTCAGCAGCATGTGACCAGCTGCACTGAGAAATGAAAGGCCTCCTTATCCATCCCACAATCTAGCATCATAAAAAACGCCAAGCCTCGTGCCCTCTATTGCTAAAACTCAATTATACCCAGGCTTAAAAAACAACAACAACAGAAAACCTTCAGCCTCGGAAGCTGAAATGCCAATGTAGATTGCCTTGCCTGCTCATCTCCTTCCAAAGCCACCAGCAGACCTCAAGATGTTGGAGTCTTGCACTGACTTCTGCATGTAGTGTGAAGTGGATCTTTAGATTTGAAAACTAACCTTGTCACCAGGCTCCCTTAGGAACACTATCCTGACAGTAATATGTTGAAGCCAATCTGATATGATCACAGTGTGCTGTAGACTGTGTCCAGCACCAGGAGGGCCCGGAGGGAAGGTGGAGGGCCGGGCAGCGCCTGGTATCTGCAAAGGCTGCTGCATTCTTCAGCCCCCACCCTGCTGGCCACAACGAATACAATACACACACACATTTAAATCCGCCGAGAAGCGGACACATCTGCAACTGACCAAGGAATAATTGGGAGAAAACCAAGGGGGGGAAAAAACCTAGAAAAAAATGGGCCCTAGAGGGGCTGGAGAGATGGCTCAGTGATTAAGAGCACTGACTGCTCTTCCAGAGGACCAGGGTTCAATTCCCAGCACCCACATGGCCACTCACAACTGTTTGTAATTCCAGTTCCAGAGGACCTGGCACCCATGGCAAAATACCAATGCACGTAAAATAAAAATAAAATAAATTAAAAAAGAAAGAAATGAGCCCTAGAGGAGAGCATTCCGCCCCGCCCCGCCCCCGCCCCGCCCCCGCCCCACCCCGCCTCCCAGTCATGGCTATCCTGGCGAACTGGCACTTTCTTCTCTTATCTTTTCACATTGTGTGTGTGTGTGTGTGTGTGTGTGTGTGTGTACTTGTCCTCTCTCCTGCTGTCATGTTCGTCCTGGGGAGGGACCTCAGGTCGCGTGTCAGGATCAGCAGCTGTAAAGTAAGACGTGTGCCATTGGAAGCCTTCGAGCTGGTGAGGGTTTGCTGCAGGGAGGTAGGCAAGGCTGTTGGAACCAGGTGCTCATCGCTCCTCCTTACGAAATGAAGACACATTGTTAAGGAGGGAATTCAGTGCTGGGAAAGGCTGCTGTGTCGAGGATCTGAAAACCTGCCAGCCTCCTCCATTACTCAGGCACTCCAGCACTCCCTCTGGCATTGTTAGAAGATCTACTCAAGAAAAGGAAATACAGAGAAGGCACAAGTCAAAAGGAAAAGTCCAGGAAGAGAGAGAAACAAGCAGAGAAAACATCCGGGTCACTTTTCAGAATCAAAGTTTTCCTCCTAAGGGCAAGCAGAGGGCTCGGGGAGCAAAGGGCACTGGCCACCAAGCCTGGTGACCTGAGTTCAAGCCCAGGAGTCCACATGGTGGAAGGGAGGACCAATCCCCTGAAGTTTTCCTCCGGCCTCCACATGTGCATCACTGCACGTGTACTGAGAACCCTCACAAAGCCAGGTGAGCTGGCTGTGCCTGTGAGCCAGCCAGCTCTGGAGGCTGAGGCAGGAGGGGCATGGGCACCGGCCAGCCAGGGCAGCAGAGTGAGGCAGACTCAGCAAGCGAACAAGGCCACGCACAAAGCTCCACTTGTTCTTAGTACTTACTCTGGCGTGGCTGGCTTCTGAGATAAGGGATGCAGGCGTATTTCTGCTCCCAAACATTTAAGGGAAAACAAAGGGCTTGCACCGCCAATGCGCTCTGTGAGCCTGGGCTTGGCAGCCATGTTCCTGGAAAGCAGGATGTTGTCTGCTCTGCTGATGGCCTTTCCCCAGGTCCTGGCCATGCTTCCCCATTAGAGCCACTGTCCCTGAAAAGAAGTTCATCTCTCTCAGTAAGATGGAGAAAGCTGAGCTGGGTATAGTGGCACATGCTTTTAACCCCAGCACTCAGGAGGCAGAGACAGGCAGATCTCTGTGAGTTCGAGGCCAGCCTGAGCTACATAGTGAGATCCAGGACAGCCAGGGATGCACAGACAGATCCTGTCTCCAGAAAAGGAAAAAAAAAAAGGTGGAGGAAGCTTTGAATAAGGGTTTGTGGCTCCAGAATTCATGTGGCATTCTTTATTTCACACTAATACAGATAAAAACAAGTCAATGGCTTCGGTCGAACTTGAACAACGAAATCACCAAAGGCTCCTCAAGGAGCCATCTGTCTTTCCTATCACAAGCTCCACAAGACATCCAATGGACTGGGAGTGGGAACACCAGACGTCATTGAAACGTATCTCGTTCCTAGACAACCCAAAAGGGCTATCCTCATTAATTAAGCCACAAAAAACCAATTGACAGTAAATCAGACTGGACAATGAGAAATGAAGAGCTATTTCAAGACTCAGTGCAGCATTTATTAACAGATAATAACCTCTCTGAAACTGGCTTTTGTTTCTGCACTTCTCTAATCTAATAATAGCGTCCCTTCCTACCTCCAGCTGTATTTTAATCAGTCCTGGCTTCCAGCAACCAAAGCCACACAGAGCACACTCCTGGGTGCTGCCTTCCCAGGAACATCTGCCTGGTCCTCTCTTACTAGGACGGACAGACAGACAGACAGTAGTGGGGCTGTTAGTACTGTTCCCTCCTTCTACTTGAATGCTAAATCACAGCAGGAGGGAAGAAAGGCGTTTAGATGAGAACGAACTGGCCTCC